>NC_142350.1:29403214-29566428 GCF_059441175.1 Urocampus carinirostris
AGCCTCCCAGTGCGCTGGCTTCCGCCGGGGGCTCGCACACCCACTTTTCGCAGCACTCCCCGGGGACTTGGACCCGACGCGGCGCAGGGCAATCGGGCCCCGGAAGCATCACGTCGTTGTTGCAGCGTGGTATGCAGCCGATCTGCCCGTCGTGACACATGCACTGGTGCTTGCAGCTGGGGAAGAAGGTCTGGCCGTTCTGGTAGAGCACCCCATCCAGAAAGCAGCCATTTCCCTCATGAGCTGCAAGACCAAGACCATCAGGATTTACCATATTTTTGCACTATAAACCACACTGGATTGTAAGGCGTTTTCATCCATAAAGTGCACCAGACTATAAGGCATATGAATTTGAGACGACAGTAAGATGTCCTACGCTTGGTTACATTACTGTATGTGCTGGTGACTACAACCGCATATCTATGGTAGCAATGGGGATAAAACCCTAGTGGTGGCAACAAGAATGCCGACACTTTACCACTAGACCACCAGTGGTACAGAAGACATACAAAATGGCATTACAGGTCATCCCATAATCACACTATTTTTACCTGTAGTACCACAACACTGATGCAAAGTGCATTCTGATCGCTGTGTGTCAATAAACATTCTTATAACGAGTAGGCGCACGTAAAAGAGAGCTTTCTTCATTCTCTAACAAAGTGTTTTTTCACCACTGTGAGTTATTATCAGGTGTACTGTGGAAAATTATCCAATTTGTGTGCCTGTGCGGTTTAGTGCCTGGTAGAGTAATCATGTTAGTGGGATGTTTGGACGCGTTCTATGGGATGGGCAGGGCACCTGTGTGATGCGGCAGGGGTAAACCAGTGAAAGCTGTTGGGCCCTTCTGTTGAACAAAAGAGTGTGTTGTATCACCCTGACCCGAGTGACATGGCCGCTTTCTTGTGTCCCGTTTCATCTGGAGGGACGAAAGCAGGACCAACTTAGGTGCCGAGGTGCCTAACTAGTTTGGGTGTTTGGGCATTTGGGTTGGCCATGGTCCAAAAATGTTTGTGTGTGGTTTTTTTTTGCTATTTTTTCCCCTTTTTTTATTTTCTTTGTTATTGTATGTGTTTGTCTTCCTGTCAGTCACCCCTCTTGAGGGATATGACCAAGGTAGAAAGATAGATAGATAGATAGATAGATAGATAGATAGATAGATAGATAGATAGATAGATAGATAGATAGATAGATAGATAGATAGATAGATAGATAGATAGATAGATAGATAGATAGATAGATAGATAGATAGATAGATAGATAGATAGATAGATAGATAGATAGATAGATAGATAGATAGATAGATAGATAGATAGATAGATAGATAGATAGATAGATAGATAGATAGATAGATAGATAGATAGATAGATAGATAGATAGATAGATAGATAGATAGATAGATAGATAGATAGATAGATAGATAGATAGATAGATAGATTAATCATTTAGCACTTCTCCATACTATAAGAAGCAGCAGTAGTAGCAGCAGGTAGCTAATTGCCTTGTGCTTGGAGACAAGTGAGTTAGTGAGAGAAAGACAGAGCTGTGGAGGAAGAGCTTTGTCTGTGTCTTTCGTTGATTCTTGCCAGGTTATCAGCTATTTGTTCATCCAAACAGGCCCAGGATTCACACTGAGTGAGTATGAATATGAACAATGATAAAATACTTCATTTTTTTGTGTTTATTTGATTCCTTTTAAAAACGTTACAATTTAAGGGTAATTTTTTAAATTAAAACAACACTTTATTGTTATTATAAGCTTTTTGCCCCAAGATTTGATCAAACATTGCGCAATCATTGCTCAAACCTAGTATTATGCTATAATATTTTGCATTGTAATCCACAACTATAGTTGCCTTATGCATCTCCAATCTTATCTGCCGTATTCAGAGCACCAGGTCATAAAGCACAGTTGCAAATTTTTGGCCAAATTGTGGTTTTCAGGTGTCTTTTATAGTCCAGAAAAAACTGTAGCTATTTGGAAAGCAGTGGATGGAGTGCAGCTTAACTCACCAACACATACGCCAATCGTCTTGTGGCCGGAAGTGTAGTCGCACTTTAGGCCTTTCCGTGTATCGCAGGGATCCGTTTCAGAACAAGCTTGCCCTTTCTGATGGGCACATACGAGGCAGCAGGCACAGTCGTCCAGGATTAGCGGCACACCGGGTGGGCAGGTTGGGGGCTCCTCGGGGCACTGGCATCTCTGCTGGCACACTTGTGACCAGGCCGATGTAAACACCTGATCGGAAATAAAATAAACTGTGTTTATATAACGAAGGAAATGAATGGTGAGCATGCATTTTGTAAATCACTAAATGTATTCATACCTGTGCTGTAAAGCATAGAAGAAAAAAAGCCACATCACAAAAAGAAGTCATTTTCTGAGGAAAAGAATGTCTTGTGTGCTGAAGTCCTTGGATTGAGGGTTGATGTTTCCCTCCTCTCACCTGCGTTATAGCAGAAGGTTGCAGTTTCTTTGTCGTTGTGACTCAGGAGACAGCAGGGGAGGAACTTATATAGAGGAGCTGGCCTATGGACACTATGGCAACGGAATGTGTGTGAGAACACCCAAAGTGTTTGAGGAAGGCTTTTTTCCTTTTTTATTGGGAACTTCTTCCTCAAGAGATGCCACAAGGGACATTTTACACATTTAAATCCAAACAAGTGTGGAAAACGGTTTTACTGTTTTGCATTAAATTGAAAAGCCGCTGAAGAGAAGTTAAGACAGGCCTACTAAAAATGTAAATTCTTGACCTACGTGTTTAAAAAAATGCATTTTTATATGATAGTTAATTTATAATTTTTTCCATGAACTAAGGTTTTTTTTCCACCACCAGGACGCACTAAATAATACACAAATTCCCACAACATTTTGTAAATTGACATAAGTTATAGTAAGACAACAATTTGGATTTATTGAATCAAACATAATTATCCGAATCGACCATCTGCGTTGTTTAAATATAAGGTAAGTTAAATGCTTTAGGTTCCTAAATTTGACAATTCGAGAAATTTCGATTTCTCACTTCCCTTGAATGCAGCATTTAATACAAACAACTGAAACAAGTGACAAGACAGCTAGGGGCCCTTGAACGAGTGGCTAAAATGGCTTATTGCGCAACACAATGTGTTTAAAGGGACAGTGTGCAATATTTAGCACCTCCTGGTGGTAAAAATCTTCATTTATTAAAAAAAGGATATTGATTTAAATAATAAGCAAAAATAGACACACTATCTTACAAAACTGCAACACGGATAGGCCAAAAATGAGAGGAAAATATTGCAGTATGTTCTCATTGAGTTTCCTTTGAGGAAAAACTTTGTAGTTTCTATTTTTCATCAATAGTTTTTGGTTGCATTACATAATACAGCGACACCTTATAGTGAAATAATACACACGGTCCCTTCAAGCAAAAGATGGGTATAACAAAAGTTTTAAAAAAGGACACAGGGAAATATTACCATGAAAAATCCTCCTGTTTCTTTAAGTCAAGTCAAGTCATGTTTATTTGTATAGCCCTTAATCACAAAGAGTCTCAAAGGGCTGCACTGATCAAAGACTATTGCAAACTACAGACTATTTACTGAATTTGGATAAAATAATAAGGTGAATTGAAGTCAAGTCATGTCAAATCACATCTATTTGTATTGCCCTTCATCACAAAATGTCTCAATGGACTGCACTTGCCGAAATGGCACCTTAGTCAAAGGTTTTGCTTCCGCATTTTGAACCAGCTTCAAACTTTTGATGGTAGACATCGGGAGAGAAGAGACCAATACATTACAGTTATCAAACCGAGAAGTACTTAACGCATAAATTACAATCTCAGCATCTGATTTTGACAGCATCAGGCGAATCAAATTTTACCAAGGTGGAAGAAAAATATTCTAGTAATATTTTTCACATTTGACTGAAACTACAGATTAGGATCAAATATAACACCTAGATTTTTGACCGAGGCATTTTGTATATTACATTTGTCAAGGTTTCTACCTGCCTGTTTTTGTGGGTTTTCTATGGCTTCTGATCCCAAATCCTTTATTTCTATTAGGCTAGTTGAATTCTCCATGTTGTAAATGTGAAAATGGGAAACACACCAACTAAATCATAACCCAAATAAAGACAAGTGGTTATCGTGGAAAAATGATTCCATACACCAACAAGTGTCTGCCAGACATTTCTCAGTTTTTTTCTATTCCCCTTTGGGTTAATGGAAGATTCCGTTTCCTTGTTCAGGATGTTTAAGTCATCACGTGTGGGGATTCCCTTTGGTCCATCTGCCAGGAAGTGTTCAACCTTTGACCATTTTCCTTGAGCCCTTCATGGGAGGGCACACATGGAAAAGAACGTTATATCCACAGGGATCGAAACCGCTTCCATAAATAGAAAAGTTTGGAAAGTTTTGGATGCTCTGTAGTTTGGATCAATAAGAGTCTGACACGGAGGTCATCACATCTGCTTCGAGGTTGTGTTGTGGTTTGGTAGGGACAGAAGGATATAGATACACATGAGCGATGCTAAGTCACAGATCCACTCATCAATCTATAAGAGCAATTTAAAGCACCGCGAGAAACCGTCAGGTGAGCGGTAGTATCAGATTTCACCTCTATTCATTTTTTCATTTCAGGATTTGAATAAGAATCGCCTTTATTGTCATTGAGAACAACGTAGTGGACATTGTCTATGACGTAATTAGCTATGGCGCTCCAGGATAATCGCGTAATAAACGAGAAAAACGGCAAAAAAATTCCTTAATAAGTCAATAAATAAGATATGAATACCAGTTTTTACATACAGTACACAAGCAAGATGTATAACATTTATATCAATACAATTATCATATATGCATAGATGCCAACCTTTAGACATTAAAAAGTGTAAGGTGATATCATGCACACTTCTTTTATGCGTGAAACACAATTCGTCTCCTGAATATATATAACATATTCTTGATTAAAACCGTAAAAGGCAAACTTTTGTAGTACAAAAACAGAACTTGAATGAGATTGTTGGAGCTCTTTATTCACGCACAATAACTCGTTTCAAGATAAAGCATCCTTAGATGCTCGAATCAAGATTTTTTTGTTGTTGTTTGAATTTGGAAAAAACACCCCAAAAAAACGGTAGATAAAAAAATAGGTGTGGGTTTTTAAGAGGAGGAAAGCAGTAGACCAGGGATCTCAAACTCGTGGCCCAGGGGGGAATTGCAGCCCGTATTGTGATAGTTTGAGGACCCCTGCCTTAATATGAAAGTTAAAAGGGCAGTTGGGGTTATTTGACCACTAGATGTTGCTGTATTGTGTCAAGCAGCCAACAATGAATGTTAAAACGCACAAAGAAGAATACAAACCATGGAGACTTAAAGTGACTAAAAAGAAAAAACATTCTTCTCATTTTTTCTTTTTTGCCCAGGCTTTACCAACGTTTTTGTTTTTTCAGCCACTCGTAGAAGCAAGATGGTGCACAGTTATGACAGCAACCTCTAGGTGAGGTTCATGTTATGTCAAATAAATAGAAAGTTTTCAACCTATGAGTATTTAAAAAAACACACTCTCATATGATACTACATGTATTTTTGCCAAGTATTTAACCTTCCTGTTGTACTGGGGTCAAAAGTGATTTAACACTTTACTGTTAAAAACCCAGAAGATATTCTCTAGATTATATTTTTTTATCTTTAATGTTATGACATTTATAGAACAAGTCCCAAAAGTAGAAAAACTGAAATGTAGTTTTTATTCACATTTGCATGTAAACTGTATAAAAAAAGTACTCATATGTCCTTTATAATGAGGACGTAGGAGGGGCAAATCAATACCCACATGCCCACATGTTGGTTAAAGATCAGGGGATGGTGTAATTGTAACCTGTGCAGTTCTTTGAGATATTCTGTGATTAAGGGCTATACAGTAAAAATAAATGTGTCTTGACTTAAAACAGAAGTGTTGGTGAGTATGTATATGTAGGCTCCTTTTTGTAATACTGTCAAGTTGTTTGGAGTTTGACAATGAGCTTCCATAGTACAGTATGGGTTTATATCAATTGTGTGAGTTCTGTTTGGTTACCACTCAATCATTGGTCGGTTGGATCCCTCAACGACTAGAGTTGTAAGGGAACCATGTCCTTGGGCAAGTACAGCCTGGTGGCACTCATTCCTCTCCATCATATGTTTCCGCCTGGTCTCGAACTAAGGATCTTTCATATATTATGTGAGTATGCTAACCACTGCACTACCGTACACAAGGCATTTGTGAACCAGATCATATAAATAATGACACTATTTTCGGTTCCATAAAAGTAATGACTGGATTTTCTTTCGAGTTCACAATTGCAAACTGGCATTCTCATTTTTTTTGAAAGATCACTTCCTGTCGTTTTTTTTGCACACAATCTAGATTGATGACTTAAATCACGGCGGGCCGAATAGTTAGAAGGTATGCTTCGTTTAATGCGATATGAATTTTAGCATTTTTGTTTCTCCATTAATATTATCGAATGTTAAGAAGAATGTTTCTTAAAATAAACGACTAAAAAGTCAACCGTATATAGTTCACGCCATGACATTTCAATGTATTATCAACTGGAGGTCTTTCTTTGTATACGCAGAATAGCGTGTACAGTAGATTTTTACAGTATGTCGAATAGTTTGCTACTCAAACAGTTTGCCTATCTGTGAAAGAATGTTGGACGTCACCGTGTGGCAAATGTTTGCCGACTGCCGCCTCATTTTTGAACATTTGTCTTGGATAAGCTCAACAGGAGTCAAACGAGGCTTCGGTGAATAACTAATGGTAATATTTCCCTCTATTAATCTACTTGGTAACCTAAAAGTTACTGGATAATGTTTTTTTTAATGTCATACACCATAGGGTAGAAAAGACCACCAGGCAATGAATTACGCTTTATTTAAAATTCAAGTGGAACGGTAAACTGCCCGCCATTCCAATTTTAGGGCCGCGTAATTATCACAAAACTTTGTATTATTGATGCATCTAAGTGTTAATATTAGTAGCCGTCCATGGACTCGCGGGGTGGTTTGTTTCTGAAGAGGAACAGTTATATTTACAAATAAATGAACCTACATTTGATTTATCATTTGAGCTGTAGAGTACAAATGCAAAATAAATTGTAGCTAAAACAACGTTTTATTGTTTTAACTTATAAATGAAGTCCATACACCGCTCTTTATAAATGAAATCATCGATAGGTAATCTTCCATTATGAAAAAAGTCCGTGCAGCAAGGAAACGAATACTACACGGCCTAACTTGCTGTTAGCTTGCTAAAACTATCACTAGTTGTATTGTTCAGGGATGAGATGTGCGCCAAACCAGAATCCTTGTTCTCACTATCGCTCTCTGCCACGAGGCAAGAGATTTGCCAGCCTCACTCTGCATCTCCAGATGTTTAGTACAGTAATGTGTTACTTACTGCTTCTTTTGAATAATAGCATAAATAGATAGGTAATCCTCCCTTTATGAAAAAAGTCCATGCAACAAGTATCTTTTTTCCCGGCTAACTATTGTTTAGGGAAGAGGTGTGAGCCAAAAAAGAATCCTTGGTCTTACTATTGCCCACATCCATGAGACAAGAGAATTGCGTGCCTCACTCTGCATCTGTGGACGCACAGCACAGTGATAGGTTACATACTAAATGTATTATTAATATTTATAATAAAATGTGAAAATTCAGTGCCTTTTTTAAAGTCCTAAAAGTTGAAAGTTAAGTGAAACACTTTTACACTCTATTGATTAAAGCATTTGATATTTTATTGATATTACATTTCCATGGCGACAGGTGTGGCAAAAACTCACCTGCCTCCCCTCCCTGCAGGTCACTGTAACTGTCTTAATCCTCCACTTGATTCTCAATGCCCAATAATTCATATATGCAAACAACAATTCAAGTCATAAAGGAGTAGCCCATAGTTTTATTACAAAACCCAAATATCGCCAATACTTGGGTTTTCATAAGTGTTACTGTCCACATCTAAACTCACATAATTAAAATAAGCGAGCTAACAAAATGTGACCTGGAATTTATCCTACTAATGAGAAAGTTACAAATATAATTAGAACATTTTATATATATTATATAGTATTATAATATCAGTGACTTCACATAAACTTAACCAGGTTTACCCAATAGCCAATTTACAGTATGTCTGCAAAAAATAAACATTTTAAGGCTTTATTTACAGTGGAACAGTAGGTGTGATATCAGAATGAAGTGGGAAGTCTGCATACGCACATTCATGCTTTCTGTGAAATAGCTCAAGTGAATACGTGACAGAGGTGGGCGGTGCATAAAAGATGGCAACAGTGTCGTAATGCAAGGAAGATGCGTGGAAATACGGCCTGATGACGACTTGACGCCATCTGGGCCACCAAGGCCGTAGCCTGCGCCAGATGTTATGATCACACTCGGACAAAATACACTGTTCACTGCAGGGAAAAGTTTAAATGCCAATTTGAAATGAGGTTTGACACGTTTAAAAAAAAAATAAAAATTAAACAAAGGCATTTCCTGCGCCATACTAACTTTGACTGCTTGCAACCTGTCTGACCGACTTTCTCTTGTGGTCGGCCCACACAAGAGAATACCGCCCGTGAGAACTCGCCCAGAAGTTGGGTATCAAATATCGCCTTTCTAGGTCACAAAGTCAACACTAGGACTAAATCCCCCAAGTAACAATATCATGTGTTTTTAAAAGTAAGTGAGCGATACGGCCAAAACTGAAATCGCCAGTTTCATCCGTAATTCTGTACTATTTTGATTTGAATTATTATTTTTTTTAAAACAAAAGACCCAACCTAACTGTTGAGTTTAAACTTTGGAAGCGGCTTAAAAGAAGAACAGAACACTTAAATGGATTTTGAACTTGCAAGGAGGACAGTGAGAGAAGCCTTCAGATAAGACCCTTCACTGGCCACCTTCTTTTTATTAAATCAAGGTTACAAAAAAGCAGATCAGCACCAAAGGTTGAGAAAATCAAAGAATTTCCAAATGATTGCCTGATAGCGACAAGTATGTAACAGTCAAAAGAATCTAAAACAGTGTGCAATAATAGTCAAAATAAGGAACTGGCATCCTATGAAATACAATATTAAAAACAGAATAAACT
Organism: Urocampus carinirostris; assembly: GCF_059441175.1. Classification (NCBI taxonomy): domain Eukaryota; kingdom Metazoa; phylum Chordata; class Actinopteri; order Syngnathiformes; family Syngnathidae; genus Urocampus; species Urocampus carinirostris. Next base: position 29,412,339 of record NC_142350.1, read on the forward strand.
TATTATTAACATCTATTTTTTGAAAATTTGATTGCAAAAAAATATTGTGCAAAAAGTTCAGAAAACAATATCTTCCTTTCAATAGGTTTCAACACAAAAATAACATGCGTGAAAAAATGCTCTTTTTTGCTTGTGTCCAACCACAAATATGTTGAACGCTTTTGATCCGTATTTTAAATCTGTCTTGCTAACCACTGCAGCGTTCTTCCAGTTAAAGCCATCTCTTTTCAGCACCAGTTTTCACTGCATCAAATTAAACACTTCCTTACCTCCATTTTACAATTTAGCAATTAATTTGGTGAATTGATCAATTTAATTCCATTTATTTCCCAGGTGACAATCTAAAAGCAGCTAAACTCCTCATTCCTTATTTATGCAAGGTTACGATAGTTTCACCATTACTGGATAAGTTATTGGATAAAATAAATAAACTACGAATATTAATAAACTATGAATATTGATCTGATCTGAAAAAAAAAGAAAATAAAAAACTACTGTGAAAACATTACCTCTCCTTGCACACGTGACAGTCACGTTTGAGAATCCAGAATTTATAATCCAAAGAGGAGCTTCTTGGATTCAGCTGTAGTAAAATGATGTCTTCCATGCACTGACTTTTTATTTATGAATCCCTCATTGGTGCTTTATCTTCTGTGTCCATGAGCGGAAACAATCCAGAGGACTCCATGGCAACGGTTATGTTGTGGGTGATACAAAATATAAAATACAGTTGAAGTTTGCTTTACTTCTGATTTTGGTATTCATTTGATTTTTGGGAGATGTAAATTTGGATACAAAAACAATTCATATTGTTAATTTAGAAATGAACTTTTTGCTGAATTATTTTATTTTGCTACTCTTCAAATTGACATATATATATAAGAGTTGAACTGTGGTTCTTAAAGCGTACATACCGTATACCCCATGCCTATATAAGTTTTTTAATCTTTTTTTTTTTTTTTTTTTTGCAATATTATTATTATTATTATTACTATTACAGTACTGTTATTATTGCAACAGCAGTTTCTGCTCGTGTCTAGGATGTGGCTCATGTTGTGTTTCTACGAATAGGTAGGTACTAAACCAAAATCGCAAAGGAGAACACCTATTATCTAATCACAAATCCATAACTAGCAGTGTGTGAGCTGAAGTAGCTTCACATGGCTCAAAATATTTTTACCAGACCAGAACTAAACAACCAAAAAATTAGTTCACATTGCTAATCTTACGCTAACCATAACCATTTGTCTGTGTTTTTTTTCTTTTTGGACCAATATGTTTCAGGTCAGTAAACACTTGAGTGTGACATACTGTCAGGTCAGTGACCTACAAAATTGCGGAGTTTCCCACCACCATAGACTGGTCCGTCGGCCCAATTGATGTGCGGTAACTGCTATTGTCTTGATCAGAATAGCTACGTACATATCAAGAAACATACGAATTATAGTTGGATTTTATATTACACATTCTGTATATTCCTCTGTGCAATGTCAGCTTTTACATATTAAATTGCGTTCTTTGGAAAAAGTTGTAAATGTTAAATCTTTTGTGACCCATGAATCACTAAAGTTGGTCCTTTCTGGCAGGCGCAGGACACCCTGTCGAGGGCTTATAGTGCGTCCGGCAGCGGCCACGCTTGGCCAGCTTCCTAGCCATGGAGTTGTTTGTGTTCACTTCCTTGACCAGAACACCGAACATCTGGTTACCACTTGGAGGCGACAACATACTAAAAGAAATCTTAAGTATTTGAGGTAATTACTCTATTTTAAAAGTATTTTTTAGAATAACAGATACAGCATATAAATTATTTTTAAAACTTAATGGAAACATTCAATCATGGATTGGATCACTTCACGGACACTCAAGTTCCAGGTAGGAAACCTGAGAAGAAAAAAATATGTTTCATATTTTCCAGATCATAAGGCACACCTAAAAAACGCGAATTGCTTAGAAACCTAAACGTAGGCCTTATAATCCACTTAGCCTGATATGTGGACAAAATTGGAAATGCGTTACCATACAGCAACAGGGATCAAACGGGATCAAATCCTAACCACAGGCCGCTACGGTCATGGACAATTGTTCTCAATTTCATAATATTGGATTTCATCGAGAATCAAACCCGGATTGCGGCGAGAAGAGAGCTGGATCCCAGTCCGTAGACCACTTAGAATACGAAAGTCACATGAAAGGGCAATTAGGTCTTATTTCATTATCACAATATTTTTATTCACGTTACCAGATGTTAAAATCAATAATATGTGGCCTGCCAGTAATGTTGACGGTAGTTTTGAATAAATGTGTTCAGAAAAATAAATTGAATAAATCAACATTTCACCAGATGATGATGGCAGTAGCCCTTTGTCCACCTCCCCTTGGCTTTCTATGTGAATTTTGGCCTACCCCATTTCTGACATGTCGAATGTAAAAAAAAAAAAAGGAAGGTTTACTGTGAGGGTTGCTGCTTCCAGGACAAGTAGAAATTGGATTATTCTTTTACGAAAATCCGAAACAATTGCGTCTGCTTAATTTGCCCAGAGAAAAATAATATAAACCCTAACCCAAAGGGGACTGCCAGACGAAACATGCTGACTACACAAATCTAACTGGAAGTGACCACTTTGAAAAGGTGAAGCAACTGGAAGCTGCTTTAACTGCACAAGCGCTTTTTCACGAGACCCTGCAAGTCAAATGAAAATGCTACAAAGGCGGGCTATGAGGTCTGATCGCCAAGCACTGCAAACCTTTCCTGGGTGGTGAATTTATTAAAGACTGTTAAAAAGATGCCAGGCTGAATGGTCTGCTCTCACACGTTTTTAGCTGGCCAAATCTGGCCCATCTTCTCAAAAGTTTGGTCACCCTTGCTGTATAACAATGGCATTAAGACCACTAAATTACCGGTACTGTATTTTCCAGACTATAAGGCACATCCAAAATATCCAAATTTGCCACAATCAAAACTATTCCCTATAATCCAGTGCGCCCCTTATAGAGCCAGAAATACGGTAAATACATTTGGCAATGCATACTTACAATTAAATGCTTCAACATACAGTAAACACTTAAAAATTAATAATTTCATCCTAGTTGTGAATCTCACGTGCCTTAGTTTATATATGAAAAAATATCTTTCACATGGGGGTATTTTTGATGGTGCAGCTTACAATCAGGTGCGCCTTACAGTCTGTAAAATACTGTACCTTTCACTGCCCAATGTTTTGAAAATAAAGTCAGTAGTGCAGCAACAGTGTAACCACAATTGGAACGGATTTCAAAGTTATAATGTATTTATAATAGGGCTGCACGTTTGTAATGTAATCGACATTGCAATGTGATGTAGTGCCATTGTGTAATCGTATAACACCTTGGTTATTTCATGGATTTATGGACAGCAACCCTGACACAGTTCACTAGAAGAGGGTGCTATTGACCTAAATTTAACCCCATAACAATAATAATCTAAGTTGGAACACACAGAAATAGAAGTTTTTTGTATTCTTCCCTGAATTATGTTATGCAATCACATGCAAGATGAGTGTAGCATGGGCATCCTAGCTGGAAAGCAGTTGGGACAATACCATGAAGCCTTACCTGGTCCCGGTAAAATTTGATCACAATCTAAAAAAATATCTCATACATTTTCTAAGGGTATGTCTAGGTTTGACTGGTTACCCCTGAATGCATACGTGGGATAATAAATGGGATAGAAAATGGCCCCATGGGTTGTTATTCTTCAAAATCTTCAAGAATAAAAAACAGTTATATTGTCATATTCTAGGTATTCCTCATAGAACTTGTTTATGACATGATTCTCTTTTTCCCCCACTAATTATCAAATCCACACATGGAAGAATGTTTGTACTGGTAGGTCATGCATCAAAGGGTTAAGTACTCACAAAAATAGTTAAACTAGCACAGAAAATGCACATTTAAAAAAAAAATCACATCAAAATTGCAGTTCTAGTCTGAAAAATCGCAATTAGGTTTTTTTCCCAAAATTGTGCTGCCCTAATGTAAAAGATTCAGACACACTGACATTATTATAGTGATAGTTATAATAGTGCTGATCTTAAAACAATAATATTGGTCAATCCAATTTCTCGTTCAGTATCAATGATATCGATATTAAAATCGATCCGGCCACCCTCAGTAATCTATTCCGACTCTTCAATCAATGCACAAATGCAGTACTTTTAAAATTTTTAATGAAACCCTAGCCCTTACTGTAGTTTTAATTCCATAAATATGAAAAGAAATATCACTAAAGATTAATTTTTTTGGGGTCCACCTTATAATCGGATGCACCATATAGCGCAGAAAATTTGGTAATGAATTTGAGTCTCGGCTCCCAGGTATATCTCTTCCACTTAACTCATTGCCTGATCCTCATAGCTCCTATGCTTGGTTGTGACCAAGGTAACTAATGACCTGGGGGGTCCTTACATTGCCATTTCTTTGTGGCATAACTCTCAGGTCCGCTCAAGCTGTGTCCTGAATTCTAGCATTTCCAGGGTGTCTGTGTTGGGGCTCACCAAGGAGAGACGCAGAAACGCAGGCCCCAGGTGCGTCACAGCGAGACTTTAGGGCCCACAATTTACTGCGTCGGTCTTATTTGTTGTTTACTCAGCCAGCAACCTTTCAGGGGAAAGACGAAAAAAGTAAATAAAGAGGAGAGGACATACAAGGAAGGAATTTGGAGGGGACGTGTGTCCCTGCAAACTTGAAACCATGGTCTTTATTAACATGGACAAGTGATGGATATGCAGGTAAATTGCAAACATTAGAACGGTGTAAATACACCATTTTTTCGAATTCAGGGTGTAAGCAGAAAACGTATTGTAGCGATTAAACTTGGGCAACCAATACCCACATTTTATACATATTATTCTTGATTTGTTGAAATTGTATTTCTTTTTCTTGAGGAAAACATTTGTTTGCTATTATCAAAATGTGATAAATTGCAACAAATAATAGACAGACAAATGTCTTAATTTTTGCTTGCACACAATATTTTATGCATTGAAAGGAACTAACAAAAAAGCCCTGCATAGTTTAATTTCGCCACTAGAGAGCAGAATTGTGTAGGATAGTATTAAGGGAGGGTTCAACACCAAGCAATAGACCTAAAAATGAAGGAATATTCTCATTAAATCCAGGTTGTTTTGTTGGCTGGCTTCTTAACTCGGTTGTCGCTGAGCAAAGTGAATTCTACACGAATTGACATTTACAAGAAGCACCCGAGAAGAAAGGCTAATGCTAAAGAATGACTTATCTCTGTTATATAGTTAAGTGAGGGAAAGTAGCGAAACATGTTTGGTGACTTTATGATAACGCCAATAATAATTTATTCGAAATTACCTTTTATAAATGTTATTGGATTTTCCCTCTTTACTGTATGATCACATTTTAAAAAATAATTTTACTTCACTTTGTAACTGTAACTATGTACTATGCTACATAAATAAAGATGAGTCGAAATTGACCAAATCACTTTTTTTTAATAAATGAAACACAAACGAAACGGACAGTAGATTTCATAATAACTTCACAATAACTAGGGATTTCTCTAAACCCAATACAACACTGCCCCATTTTTCAGTGTCTGATTAAACTCAATTTATTTTTATTTTAATATTAATTGTCACACATTTAGTAGTCATATCTTAGGGAACAAGTCGTGGGACATAAAATTGTGTCTGCCAGGCATCTCAGTGTTCAAAGTGCTAGTTAGAAAAAGGGAGATATTGTTAGGCCTTTAAATATAGCACAAAGTTGCTTTAAACATCCAGTGAAGCACTGTAAAGACATCATAAATTCATTAAAAGCTCCCTTAATGTTGAGTTTTAGACCTTTGTAATTTCCAATTGATTATGTATAAACTGTGTCCAATTAGCTGGTGGAATTTGGTAGCCAATGTTGTCTGATTCATTGCATCAAGACCTACTGACTGAAGGCTGTCTGGCTCAAGGTACTTTAGGATTTGAATTTAAGAGTTATACTAGCCTTTATTGTCATTGATAACAATGTAATGAACATGGTATACCTGGTACTCCAGGATAAACGTGTCAATTTTTGGAGAGGCCTTAGAAAAGGATATCGATTTTTGTTTTCCTCAAAAACTGTTGCAAATGTGCCATGCCATGCTCCATTGTTGGCTCATTCAGCATTAGCATCTTTTCAAATACCAAAATAATAAGAGGCGCCATCTGTCTGACCAACAACAGACGAAGCTCAGCATCCAACCTGCACCTTTTAGTGTTCATTAGTGTTCCAGTTGCCGTCTCCAATGGCAAGTGCACATAAGCATTTCTGCCCAACAGAAGCTGGGAACGTGTTTGTTCTCGTGCATCTGTTAGGCAGCCGCTTAGCACTCTAAAACACACATACACGCGCACACACATATATACACGGACAATTTGACGTTATCTCTACACAACCAAAGAATGTTTTTGATAGCGGCACTTAGTTTTATTTGGCCCCACAATCTTGTTCAAATAGGCCCTATGTAATAGAACTAAAAAAGGCCTACATTATATTTCATTCAACATCATCACAGGCAGAAGTGTGTGGATAAAAGGAAAGGCACTCAAAGCTTTTTGGTCCATACCATTACCTCCCCCATTAGGCCAAAATAAACAAGTTAACTGCTTACACTCACCATGTACTTTATGATCGCTTAGAAGCGATTGTTCAATGTTCAACTTTTCCCGGACAAAGACGTGCTCTTTGTAAGGGTCTATTCAACATAAAATGCATAAAGTTAATCCTAAATGTTAGGGGGGTCTGGGTAATGTATTTTCACTTCTGATACAATGTCAACATTTCAGGCCAGAGTATTGTCCGATACCTATAATATCTGGTCCAATATTGGTTGGAATTCTGCATGTGATGGTTGGTTGTTGTTTTTTTTCCCTCAAATTGGAATTGAATGCTTATTTATGAGCAATTATATCTGAGATTTGGGTCTAAGTTCCATTAAATTCAATACTGTTGGGTTACGACACTAAATGGAACTAAATAATATCACTAGAGTGCTCTAATATTTGTCACCTATACCACCATTATGTATCGATGGGAATTTCAAATAATGATACGTGTGTGCAGGAAGGCAGTACGACATATACACTGCATATTAGTTTTATGCTTTTATTGTATGCACTAAATAATGCAAATGGATATATCAAATATCACAAAACACATAAAAGCTGGTCACAATATGCATTTGGCCATAGCAACCAATAGATGCAATATTTCCTTTTCTAAATTTGTGTTAAGCGACATGTGCCATACTCATTTTTTAATTATTTTTTTTATTTTGTGGGGATGATGAATTCCACAGCTAAACTTTCCTTTAAACCATACGTTTCCATTTCATAAGATTTAATTTATCCTATAACATGCACGATACACAAGGGACGCAAATGAAGCTTCATGAAATACTTTTTCCCCCTCTCGAAATAAATGAAATCACATGTTCGCCGCAACTAGACCATTAGTGCCCTCCAGAGGGGCAAGCGGAAAACAAAAATCACAAGTGCTTCATGAAGTTTCATTTGCCCAACACAATACCCCGTTTTCAATTACTCTATTCACGATGTTTTTTTTACATCATAGTCTGTGAAAGAAACACTTCCAGATTACACAGGATTCAAATGATCTGCATCCACTATAGATTACATTCATGCTTTGAAATCTAAGTTGGCAGTGCAGCTAAGGTTTCACTCCCAAGCACAGTGCAAGCTCGTTTTTCTGAATCTTGCCATCTTTGTTGACGTCACAGTGACGCAACAAAACTGCTCGCAGCTTGTCCAGGTCGGGACCCGTCAGGTTGGGCTAAGAATGACATAAAAGCAATGGAATTGTAGTACATTGTCATTTGTATACCTCACTCCGTTGATAATAGGATGAGTTCTAACTGCTTACCCTGGCTAGTTCCATCATATCTTTAACAAAGCCATCCACCTCTACTCCCTCCAATGCTCCGGTCTTGTTCTGAGAAGGCGAGGGATCTAATTATTAGCAAACATTTTCTTTGTATTATAGAGCACATACATGCAATGCAAAATGACCAACGCAGGCTTTGAAACAGTATTGCAAGATCTGTACAATGATTAAAACCACAAATGAATCTACATCTAATACATCACTTTGCTTAAAGAAACAATTTGAACCTGCTCTAGCAATTTTATTTCTTCACAGTTTTTTATTATTTGAATGTACATTGTACATCTACGTTCTGTTACCACATAGCGGTACAGGAATGTAGGACTATATATTCTTAGAAAGTAAAGAAGTGAGTTTCAGCTTTTCTTGGCAAAATATTTCTTACAAATATCCCACTTCCCCCAACCAATGCTTTTTTAAGGATTCACACAGAAAATAATGTGTTCATAATTCTACTTTAACTTTATTGTCAAATATGATATATTCACAAAGTAAAGGAAAAAAACAACATTTAAAAAATATATATTTTTGAATAAAAATCTAAATAGAGCAGTTTTGCATTCATTTGGCAGAAGGCAAAGGGGTGGGAGCTTGGTAAGGCAGGAAGAGTAATGTCGCCAATTTTCAATACAATATTACTTGTATTAGAAGTATATCTTAACTTTTCGACTATAATACAAATAATAACAGGTAAAAAAGGGGGGCTAAAATGGCAGATGGGGGTAGTTTTGCCTATTTTTAAATATTATTTTTTATATTTTTTACAAAACAAAATATAGTTTTCCTGTGTCTTTATCTTTGGAAAAACATTGTTTGGACCTCTGGCATATCTAACAAATTTACTATTTTTTATTTAAAAACAAAAAACAGTACGAATGAAAAAGTATTGTGAAATAAGAAAAATAATGAGAAAATGTGACTGGATTCTTTATTTTTTTGTAATTTGACAGTATATGTCATAATGTCAGGTACTCCTTAGAGTACTTGCATTAAACCATGTTTGAAAAACACTGAAGTAGACAACTTACTTTTTGTGTAAAATTTGTTTTGAAGCCTACTTTTTAAGTTTTGTATAATACAATTAATCACAAATCAGAATGATTTTTTTGTTCTAATATAACTGATTGCAACTACTGAATTTTGATGTCCTCTAATTTACATCTACTTCGTTTTCTCCTATTTACAAGGTCTCCAAAATGATACAGAAAGCAAAAAAGGCATCGAGTTTTATTAAAGTGAGGTGAGTTTGTCGTCTAACAAACATTTCAGAAAATGTGCTCCAAAACCACTCTGATGATCAAATTTTGCTCGAGACTAAACAAGATCAATAATTTAGATGTGGTGGTTATCACTTCAGTTCGCATTTTAGTGCTCTAGAATAAAACGATGTACTGTATGGATGCTGTTAAGGTAGCCTATTACCTCATTAGGTCACGCTGTGAACTGGCAACCCAATGGGTGTTTTATTTCATTAAATAGTTTCTGACCGCTGACTGCGCATAGTGTTTTACATTTAGAATGGAACTCATTAATATTTAAAATGGAGGTTGCTGTATCAATAAAAAGTCACGTTGGAGGAGAAATGGAAACACTTGCGGCCGCATGGAAAAGCGGGCGTTGCACCATGAGCTTTAATGATCACTTCAAAATGTTATTGGCATATTTGAAACCAAACAATACTCACGACATCGTAATGAGCAAATATCTTCTCGAAATCTCGCTTCCTCTCCACTTTACTGCCAGCCTGTACAATGTAAACATTTACAAGTACTTTCATTTGTTCTAACAGGAGCAGTTAAAGTAACGACTTTATCCATATGTGTCATATTTAAATGGATCAAAACATACGTCCAACTGGAACTGGAGCAAAAAATTCTCTTCTAGAGCCAGGATCCTGTTAGAGGAAAATATAATACCAAAACAAGCAGTTCATTAAATGTTTTAAAAGTTCTTCATTTGCATGTGTAGGCCAATGTAAATGTTCAAATTAAAATTCAGGAAGAAAGCTCACATCATGCTTAATCAAGAATACACAAACCTCTATATCACACATACTTTTTGATTACTTCCTTCAACCTGAATTTTGGTTCTCATGACAAGGATTGAGCAATTGCATTACCAACTTTTCCTATATTAGGCCTCAATAAGCATTTCGTTTTTTTTAGTCCATATCTGTATATAGCTAGTTTTTAGCATATATATTTGTTAACGTAGTTGGAGATTTCGGGTGACAGAGACCCCCACAGAGATGCCGGTGAACTGGTTAGATTTGACGTGGTGTCATGTGAAGACAAAACTCCAACAAATGTATTACTCCACCAGTGGCGCGAGATGTGTGCAAGCATCATGTTGCAGTCCCGAACGGAGCCGCTGGGAATCTCAGCGTCTTAGCCTGAGAGAAGAGCGACTTGTGTAGAGCGCGTGCCATAATCTCTCAAATGCAATCTGAAATCCACTCCAGGATTGCTTCTCATTCAGTGCCTTTCTTTCTATCCTACAAGCGAAACGTGCAAGATTTTGACCGCAAAGTCACACTTGCATTGTGCGCGTTGGGTCTGGCCTGTCACAAGGGACCTGGAGCATGTGTCAGTAGTTCATTCGCAGACAAAACGGTTATATGAGCCAGCTCTTTGAAGGGGAAGGAACAAGTCGCTCCCTCATCCTCTCCGTTTCTTTTCTGTCTGTTGCTTTTGTTCCCCCTTCCTCTCCCTCTCCCTTTTCTCTCTCTCTTTTTCACTCTTTCTCTCCCCCCTCTTCCTTTCCCCTTTTTCTCTGCATCTCTCTCTCCCTACCCTCTCTCTCTCCCATTCTCCCCCTTTCTCTGTCTCACTTTTGTTTGATCACTCTCTTTCTCTCCGTCTCTCGCTCCCATTCTCCCTCCTTCTGTCTCTTTCTGTATTTCTTTCTCTTATTCTCTTGCTCTTTATTATTATTTCTCTTTCCCTCTTTTTCTCTCACTCTCTCTCTCGTCTTCTGTCTTTTCCTGGGTCTTATTCTCGTTTTATCTTTCTCTTTTTCTCCTAGTTTCTTGCTCTCTTTCTCTCATTCGTTCTCTTTCTTTCTTCCACTTTTCTCCCTTTCTCTCTTAAAGGTGCTCGTGACTGCTCAATATTAGTGATGTCCTTTGAATTAAAACTTATTAACATATACCTGAATTTCTTCCCAATCCAAAATGCATCATAAGAGCTCGCTGCTAGTCCATTCATTCAAATTCCTCCTCCATAGCTAATTGGGCGGCTTTGGGCTGATAAAAAGGCCCACTCTGGCCCTGTCTACAGACACACACAATAGGTTAAAATGCAATAAAAATAAAATTAATAGTAATATAAATAAAATAGGAACTTCATATTTAATCTATTTTAGGGTTTACGCCGCAAAATTCTACAATCAAAGCTAGTTGTTTTTTACCGATTCTTACAATGTTTTTGCTTGCATGACTTTTAACAAGGTCCTCCATTTATTGTATTCAATGCATTGTTTTTATTATTTATCGCCTTTGTTTAATCTAAAATATTCAGGACCAACTAGCTAAACATCAGGCTTTTTTTGTTTCATCTATGTGTTTACACATGAGTAATAAATTATAAAAAAATAAAAATATAGTTTTTTTTCTTAAAGGGACTGAGTGTATAATTCAACCACTAGGTCACACGGAATTGTGTAGTGCAACTGAAAACGTGCTGAAAAGCTCAAGAAAGAATACAAACTATAGAGACTCAAAGTGAACAAATCTTGCCATTTTTTATCTTATTGCCAAGTTTCTCGCAAGCCTTTTGTTTTCCTTGGGTATCAGAGTAGAAAGATTTTGTCAGCTCCCTCTAAGGGAGGCACACGCTATGGAAAATAAAAACAAATTTCTCGACCTACAGGTAAAATTCACATTTACATGATAATAAATGTAAGCTTTTATTTTAAATGAAATCAGTTATTTAAACCACTAGAAGGCTGTAAATCATACACAATATCCCTTTGAGAAAAAATTCTTTTATAAAGCGCACGTATTAGATCTTGGAAGTGTTGAGTAGGTTACTATGGCAGCATACATTTCACATGTGAATCATGCTTTTTTTCTTGTACCTGGCTAAGTCGCTCAAATCCAAGCGGCCATCCTTGTTCTTGTCAAATATTTTCATCTGCAGCACAAAGTGTTTTTTATTTCGTGGTAATAAGCAACTTTGATGTCTGTTAAATAATTGGATTGAATGTGAGGTGCGAATCATACATACCATTGTGTCTGTGTAGTCTTCCAGCTTACTTGGTGACACTTTGCGACCATGCTGTTGAAACAAGTCCTTCAGGAAAGCCTACCAAAAGAAAAAAAGACTTCACGATCCCCTGAGCAGGATGTTTTTGAACACAAGGACAACAAAAGGTAGAAAGAAAGGTAATTATATAGATTCATTTTCTGTTTCCCATTCACTGAAAACTCCACACATTAGAAATTAAAAACATGCCGGCATGAAAGTGGAAGGACAAGAAATGGTAGCAAAGGCTTTTACGTTGTCCTACACAAAGAAATGTTTCTGCTCGTCACGGGATTTTGTGTGTTACCTTCAATTCCTGAGCAGATATGAAGCCGCTGCAGTCCACGTCATATTTTCTCCATATCTGCAGTGGCCGTAGATGTAGTTGTGGAACAGGACAGAAAAGTGAATGAGGATTATTTTGAGGAAATATTCATTAATGATGAAGTAAAAATGTAGTTTTAATGCATAACTAAAATATAGTGTGACAGTATACTCGTAGAGATTAAGGGTTCCACTCTGCCAACTGGATTGACAAAACATGACGCTTAAACGTAAAAGAAACAAAACATGGATATACAATAATATAATAAATCTGCACCATTCATGTGCAGGAACCAAATCTATAATCTTTTGATTTGATTTGTAAAGAATATCTGATTTATTGCACATATATTTTTAAATTTGCACTTTTTATGTACAGTACACTGTTTGTCTCTACAAACGATATAATTTATCATTATTAAAACTTAAAAAAAAAGAAAACACTCAAAGAAAAGAGGGGGAAACAAGAAAAGAAAAGACCGAAATTATGGAAAAAAGAAGGGGGAAAGTGAAAAGAAAGAAATGAAGAGGCAAAACAAGAAAAAAGATAAAAGAAGAAAATAAGGGGAAATATAAAATAATTAATCGGTTTCCTATACTGTAATTTTAAAGATTACTTTGTGTGTTTATTACATGCACATCTGTTGCCTTTTTTAATAAACCAAATTCAATTTTAGAAATAAATTTAAGGTGATTCAAATTTGTGAACAAGGCGGTATATTTGATAAATGGACCTTTTATTTTCTGGATTTAGAACAACGTGGACACCTCTGTTTGTGGAGCAGAGGTCACCAACTTTTTCAAAGCTGAGAGCCTCTTTTTGTTACTGATTGGTGCAAGGGTTACTTCTGTTTTTTATACATTTCCAAAATATCAACCTAGGTTATTACTATGTTATCCAGGGATCCTTGAAGTCTTAAAAAGCATTAAATTCATTATTCTAAAAATAAGGCTTTAATTGGCATTAAAATGTCTTAAATCCAATTTTCAAAAGTCTTAATGTGAAAACATAAGATTTATATTTGTTTAAACTAAAAGATTGAGTTAAAAAGTCGTTATTTCAGGATTCATGATAAAAATTTGAGTTCTATGGAATTCTAGTTATCTGACAGTTTTGACTGAGGATTCATGATGTACTATAAACATCCTCTTTATTTATTGTTTTCCATGTCTAAAACTTTGGAGAGAGCTATGTTTTTCAGAGGGAAAATTTTCAACCGGACCAAAATGTGATTTAAACAACAAAATAAAATAAACATTTGTTTAAAATTGTCTCTTAATTTATGTGGTGATTTGTGGTTTGTTGGTTTCAATTGTGGGTATTTTTGTCGACTTGCTCTTAAATTTGATTTCAAAAGGCATTCAAGAAGTCTTCAAAAGCCTTGGATTTATCTTGCTCAACCCTGTCATCACCAGGTTGTAATTATTATAAGTTAAGTCAACCACTGAAACATGCCAGTTAGAAATCAAATTTCCTAGAAAATCACAATGACCCATCCCTGGTGAGCCACAGGGTTGCACGATTAACCAAAATCCAATGGATATTGAGATATGATGTAGTGCAATTGTGTATTCACAAGACACTGCATTTATTCTCAAGGATTCATAGACAGCAACCTGACCGAAGCTCCCCAGAAGAGGGCGCTGTTTGTTTAAGTTTAAAGCATATCACAAGATATATCCGCTAAGTGCATAAGTGAGATCAAAAACGACCTAAAGGTGTGTTATTCTTGCTTTTTTGGGAAAAAAAAAAAAAAAAAAAAAAGGTTATATTGTCATACTCCAGGTATTCGCATAAAACATGTAAATGACATGAGGCTGTTCGCATTTTTATTTTTTCCCCCACTATTTTTTGACCCCATTCATGGAAGAGTGTATGTACTGGAAAGCCATATATCCAAAGGGTTAAGTACTCTAAACAGTAGCACAGAAAATGCACTTTCAAAATCAAAAGTCGCATCAGAATTGCAATGCTGATCTGAAAAATAGTAATTGGGTTGTTTCTTGGCCTTGGTGAGCTATCTTCACAACCTGTCCGCGTGCTACTCAGGTGGTCTCAAGCATCATGTTAGAGACCTCTAAAGAGAGCATCCTTCACTGCCTTATGCAACATGTACTTCAGGTGTATACAACCCCTTGCAAAAAGTATGGAATCCCCACTCTTGGGCAAGCCCTCACTCAGACATTTTATTCTGTTGATAAAAACTCAGATCACAAACATGAAACAATCGTAAGGTCAATCCAAAGTGCAACATAAAAACATTCGGAAACAATAAAAAAATAAATTAAGAAAAAAAACATTGCAATGGTCATTATATTTTACTTTTATAGAGCAAGTGCGGGGAAATAAATATGGAATCACTCAATTACGGGGAAGAAAATGTGTAATCATGAAAAACAGACAAAGAAATAACGATTGAAACATGTCACTAGTATTTAGTTGCACCACCTTTGGCTTTTATGGCAGCTCTGAGGTATAGACTTGATGAATGACAAGTAGTAGTCTTCATCAATCTGGTGCTAACTCTCTTTAATTGCAGTTGTCAGATCATCTTTGCAGGTCCAAGCCTTGCTGTTGCCAAATTATTTTTCAATTTCCACCACAGGTGTTTAATTGGGTTGAGATCTGGGCTATTGGCAGGACATGACATTAACTGGATGTGTCTTTCTCTAAGGAATGCTTTCACAGTTTTTGATTTGTGGCATGACACATTGTCATCTTGGAAAAGGAGTTCATCCTCCCCAACCATTTTGTCAATTGAAGGAATAAGAAAGCTGTCCAAAATGTCAATGGAAACTTATTGCAGATTTGACCACCACCATCTCCCCAGGGCCTTTGCCTGACATGCGGCCCCATATCATTAAGGACTGTGGCAATTTTCATGTTTTCTTTAGGCAGTCCAATGCAGATTTATTAATCATCCTTGAAGATAATCTACATCCAGTCATCAGCAGTCCGTGATTGCCCCTCCTTAGCACATTGCAGTCTTGTTCTTTAATGTTCAAGCGTCAACGATGTTTTCGTTTTAGCTTTCCTAGACAAAAATCCAATTTTCTTTAGACAATTTTGCACATATCTGTCACATATATTGACATCCTCCCATTTCGCCTTTATTTGTCTTGTTGTGCATTTTCTGTTTTTAAGACATATGGCCTTTTGTTGTTTGTCTTGACGCCTACATGTCTTCCATGGCCTACCAGTACTCTTGACTTTAACTTCCTTCCCTTGCTGTTTGTACTTGGTCCAAACTTTCCATACAGCCCACTGTGAACAGCCCACATCTTTGGCAACCAACAAGTGGAGTTACCTTCTTTAAGAAGTTTGACGATCCTGTCGTTGGTCTCAAGAGACATGTTTCTTTTTGGAGCCATGATTCTTGCCAATCCACTTAGTCTAGGACCCCCTATGGTGTGATAACTGCACTGTTTTTAACTGCTGACTAACAAGCAGACTTAATCTAAATAAGGAAAGGAAATTGACTTAGTGATTCCATAACTATTTCCCTGCACTTGCTCTATAAAAGGAACATTTACTGACCATTGCAATGTATTTTCTTAATTTATTTTAGTGTTAATGAATGTCGATATGTTGCACTTTGGAATGAACTTACGGTTGATTTATGTTTGTAATCTGATTTTTTTTCGACAGAACAAAATGTCTGAGTGAGGGCTTGGCCAAGACCGGTCATTCCATACTCTTTGCTAGGGTTTTGTATTTTAAAATCTCAGTGCATGATAGTAAGCAGCTTCACCTGCATAAAGTCAACACTATTGTCAAGAGGAGCTTCCCTGTGAAAAATCAACAGGAAGTTCTCAGTCTCAGGTAGGATCATGTTGGCCAACTGTAAGACAAAACAGAGAATTGCAAACGATTACGTTACGGAACAATCAGGGGTCATCATTAATTGATTTTTGGAAAAAAAATTAATATTTAAGTGCGAAAAAATTAAAATTAATTTTTTTGCGGCAAGGCCAATTAATGGTTATTTATTGGATTTCTAGCCATTAATTGGTAATTTAATGGTATACTAGCCGTGTCAATATGGTCGAACAAACTGGTCCCTTTAATCTTTACTTTTAGTACAAAAAATATCTTCTGAGTTATTGGTGATCACATCAGCTACCGTCATGTTGGGGCTTGTTTTATAATTATAATTTGTCGATTCCTCCTAAGTTAATATGCGAATTGTCGGAACACTAACTGAGGTTAGATGAACAGTGAATGATAGAACATTCACGCCAACATTATCATGCGCAGTAAGACACCTTAGTAATAAGAGGTTTTGCTATTTATTACACATTCATTTATGAACAAAAATGTGTACAACATAGAAACATCAGAGATAGTGAAAATGTTAGAGATTTTCATTAGATGAAACGATGTGGGAAACAAATTCGCTGTCCCAGAAGCGGTTGTTAGAAAACAAAAAAAGTTGGGCTTCTAGGCAATTTGTTGACAAGTTGTACCGTTCATCCGCATAGGCACGTCCGGCGGCACTGAAAAAGCGTTCTACTATGTTGGAAGTTGGCAGTATAAATGTTGTATCGATAAATTGATCAAAGGTGGGCAGCATCATGTTCAGGCGGCGCCGTTTTATCAAATTTTGGCCGAAGGCCATATCCGATGACTCATCTATTGGACTTTCATCGACCGGTGCAGTTTCGGTGACTTTGAGAGCCTCCACTGCTTGACGCTCTTTTGCCGTAAGTTGACCATGTTTTTGGTTTTGAATTTTCACAATAGCCCTCTCAAACATAGGCGCTTGAACGATTTCGGCGTCAGGGCTGAGGTGATGGGCCATGGCAGGATGGGACGACATTGCAACATCAAAGAGGTACCTCGCCTCTGCGACTGTCAGATCTTCTTGCTGCAAAGTAAGCGTCAAAGAATCCAACTTGGCCAAATCACCGTTGAGTTGAGTGAGTTTATGAACATCCGCTGCGTTGAGAAGTAAATCCATCACCCTTGGGTCGGTGGTGAAAACTTCTTTTGCAAGACTTTTCTGCAGCTCGAAGAACCTGCGCACCATCTTTGCCGTGCTTGACCACCGTGTCTCATTTCTCGTCAACGGTCGAAGGTCTGTGTACTCATCCAGTAGTGCACTAAGCGTGCTGTATCTCAGGCGAGCCATCAAGGAGTTCAACTTACAGAGTACCTTAAAAAAGTAAAAGCAGGAAATAAGAAATATGCTAAATTTGAGCAGCTTAAAATCGCCTTGCGTAAAATTCCTTTGATAGAAGGCGTGGCCGCGTGGGGTATGTGAAAAAAATATTGTGGAACCGCTGTGACAGAGTGCACTCTGTCTTCAATATAGATATTGTGAGATATAAGTAAGCAGCATAGAAAAGAAGTTCACCTTTTCGTAGGGCTTCAAGAGTTCTTTGACAGCGAGGTTGAAGCGATGGGAGGCGCAGCCGACCAGAGGAACATTGCACTGCTTTGCAATGGCTTTGTTCACCTTGCAGTTGTCGCCACAAAGCGCCACCACGTTGGCCATAGACTTGCCGTACCTGCTAAGGATGTCTTCGATGAACACCAGGTGGTTTTCAGCCGTCTGTGCCTTGGGATCCAAAAGTGTTGAGAAGCCGAGGAGAGCACTTTCCCGACCGCGTGGGCTTATATACGAGGCGAAAACACCAACGTAATAATCAGAAGAACAAGTCCATCCGTCGAATACCACCGCGAATCGGGATGGCAGATCGAAGGCGATTTTCTGTCGCACACCCTGTGTCACCAAGGCCAAATACTTCTTTAAGGTGTTTGTGCAGATTGGCTCCGTATTGCTGATGTCCCTGATGGTAGGCCGATCAACAACATTGAAAGGCTCCAGGTCGATACAAACCAACCGCAGCCACTTGAAGATTCGTATTCCTTTTCGGCAAACGGTTGAAGGTGACGACAGGAAATTTTCTATCGATCCAGGATTGGATGACTCCTGCTTCTTTGCATCACTTTCTTTCTGCAAGTGCTGACTTTTAATGTGGCTTTCCAAATTGCTCCAACCGGTGTTGCGCCGTTGGATGCGCTCGGCGCCACATGAGCAGCGCCATTTGCCGTTGACGACATCAATCTGTGTGAAGTACTCTCTAACCATTTTTTCCTTCGGTCCCATAACCGTGCGAAGATTACAATTAATACAGCGTAATAGTAGTGGTGTACAACATGTGCGTATGTGCATCCACGACGTACGTGCTTGAGGCAAAACGTGAGCTAATCAACAAGCCCGATTTTGTCCCGACCAATAAAAAGCTGCTTTGCAACCACACTATGTACGTACAGCTACCGTGTTTCCCCGAATATAAGGCCGGCCTTACTTCAAAATCATCGTCAAAAATTGAGGTTTTGAAATAAAAATATGTGCAAAAGTAATAAATTTTCGTTAAAAATTTCTTAGAAAAGCATTGCCGTTGTTAAATAACGTTGATATCTACGGTTTTCATAGGTAATATGAGCCTCTTATTTGCAGGAAGGTTGAATTTCATTTCTCATAAAAAGCTGGGCCTTATAATGGGGGAAACACGGTAGCTTACGCGTATGCATGCACTGTCCCATACGAAATGCTCGCGCGGCGAGAAAATTTGCACGTTTGTTGACGCAATCGACTAACAAAAAACCCGAATATTTTCGCAATTAATGGGTCGCAAACTCGCAATAATTGCTAATTATTTAAATTTTGCAATAAATGGATTTATGAATTTAAGCAACCATTCCATTAATTTTTCGCAATTAATGGCATTAATTTTTCACCAATCATTTATTGCTGACCCCTGGGAACAATGTATATTAGTTCATATTGTGTTCGATTCCTGTAAACATAAGATGATGGAAAAAGAATTGGTTCGCTTTCCAGCCTCCTTAGAATGGACCAACTCAACATTTTCCTATTCTACCCGCCTGTCCTTTAATAACATTACTGTATGTCCATTAGTTGATTAAACCATGGCCAAACATCCATCTCATTGAAACTGTGTCCCACACTGCAGCAAGCGATTGACTGGAAAACAAACGCAATGCGCCATTGGCGGATGCCAAAAGTGTACTTTTAACACACGGCCTATCAGAGAGGATGCAGCAGCGCCTGCAGCTGATTGGCCTGATCACTTCCTTCCTGTTCCTGCATGTACAGTTGAGACTGAATGATACTTGATGGAAAATGCAACAGTTGATCAAATGTTAATATAATGACTTTTGAGATACCATCGGCCATTTGAAAAACGACTTGTCTCGGAATAAAATTAGGGAAAGTTGTGATGAGTAAATTTTTAAATCCATAAGATAGACAAAACGAAAAGAAAACATTTTTTTTAAATAGTATGAAAACGAAAACTGTTTGGAAAGACAGAAAAACTTGATAAAACAAACTGTCATCATACCAACAATTGCATTTGTGTTTGTCAAAAACAAACTAACGTAATACTAACATGAAAAAGATATATAACACATTTGTTTGGGATAATGACCCCCCCAAAAAAATCAAGTTTTATGAAATGAGCAGAGTGAATTAACACAAAAAAAATGGACTAAAATTAAAATTGTTAAGACCCTCGTGCAATTTCTCATGACCGTTAAAAGAGAAAGAAAATGTGTCTGATGTACATTAAAGGGCTCACACCTGCAGTCAGCGGGATGACAGTTTGCCCTTGATATAAAAGTTTATTATACAGTGCATCTGGAAAGTAATAATAATAATAATAATTTCCTTTGTATTGTCATTCTTTGTAACAATGTACACAGAACGAAATGTCGATACACCTGACCCGTTGTAGCGAGTCGATGCAGCCGCAGCCAGAGGGCGCCGCCATTATACCAATTAGGTATGTCTCGGTCGAGGCGCGAACCAGCGACCTCCCAGTCTCAAAGTATTCACGCGCTTCACTTTTTCCACATTTTGTTATGTTACAGCCTCATTCCAAATTGTATTAATTTAATCTCTTATCTAAAAATTCTACACAAAATACTCCATTATGACAATGTGAAAAAGTTTTTTTTTTTTACATTTTTGAATTTATTAAAAATGGAAAACTAAGAAATCTCCTTTTTATTTTTAAATGGTAGGGAGCCTTAAATAAAAATGTGATTTCTTAGTTTTCTATTTTTAATAAATTCAAAAAAAGTTTAAAAAAAAAACTTTTTCACATTGTCATAATGGAGTATTTTGTGTAGAATTTTGAGATAAGAGATTAAATTAATACAATTTGGAATGAGGTTGTAACATAACAAAATGTGGAAAAAGTGAAGCGTGGTACTTGCACTAAACGTCATCCCTCTCTGTCCCGACGTTTTGTCATCGTTGTCATCTTTTTTCGAAAGAATAAAGCTTAAAAGTGCTAACTGTCTTTACTTAAACCTTTGCTTTTATCAACACACCGAGTGTATTCGGCATATGGACCGGCGCCTACACACTGCCATACGGTGTAATACGGTGGATACAGGAACAAAACTAGGCACTAAGTTTTGACAAAGATCTGATCAAAGCCACTTCAGTCATCTGGTAGTGATTTATCATACTTACATCATCACATAGTTTTTGTACTTGGGCTAGGTTCACACTACAGAGCTTAATGCTCAATTCCTATTTTATTTGGCAAAATCTGATGTTCTTGTGAGATTTTTCACATTTCCAATTAAATGCGACTTGTATGCCGTCTCCTGTGTGAACGCCACAATTGTCCTGCATGCGCAGAAGAGTACACGTGACATAACACGCAATGTGGTCATTGTCTGCGGAGGTACTCATGGATACTTACAGTGTAGCGTATCTAGCAGTTTAAAAGTTATTGTGCTACCGGAGACTGAGTTCACCCCCCAAATATTAATTCAACCCAAAACCTTACTTTCCCTCCATTTAATGCCTTCCGGGTTTTTGTCCACCATGGTTGTTGGGTATACGATTCCGCCCGCCGACAGACGGCATGCAGGTTGGATGAATGCGCCTTGACCGTTCACCCAGAAGTCGTATTTCAAACGATCAGATATGTATCAGATTTAGAACCACATTGGAATGTGGCCTGCGTCAGGTGTGAAAAAATTAGATTTGTTCCTTTCAAGTGGACTTTAACAGATAGTTTTGCACACACGCAACCTTTATCCAATCAGATTTAAATGCAATGTGAACCTAACAATCGTGATCGGCAGCGCCCAAAGCCTTTAGAAAAGTAAAAAAAAAAAAACAAAACTGGGAGGTTGTGGTTCAACCCTCGGCCGAGTCATACCTAAGACTTAAACATTGGTGCCCGTTGCCTCCCTGCTTGGCGTTCAGCATTAGGGGTTGGAATTGGGGGGTTTGGTCACCTAATGACTCCTAACACCTCAGTTGGGTTGAGCGAGGGGGCTGGGAATCCCCTCCTCTGAATCAATCTCCCAAAAAGAGTCAGAAATGACTCTAGCCACCTCCCACTAGGGGGATATGGCTGTGGTATATATATACAGGGTGGCCACAAAGTCACGCACCAATGTTAATATTTATTTTTTAATTTGATACCACAGTTTGATTTACTTGGAGACGGCAGACCTACTTGGTTTATGCAAGACGGTGCCCCGCCGCATTACGCAACGATTGTGCGTGACTGGCTCCACGAGAATTTCGAAAATTGGATCAGTCGAAGAGGTACGGTAGAATGGTCGCCCAGGTCGCCTGACCTAAACCCGATGGACTTTTATTTCTGGGGTCACATTAAGCAAATTGTTTATTCAACGAAGATTCGTGATTTGGATCATCTGAAGAGTCATATTATTGATGCTTGTCAACAAATTGATGGTGATGCTGATTTACTGAATCGTGTCTACAGGAACTTTGGATTTCGTATTGGCTCGTGCATAGCTGCAAACGGCGAACATATCGAGCATTTGTAAGACTTGTAAAGAACTTTGAATTTGAATAAATGTTAGTACTATAACTTCTTTAATTAACATTGGTGCGTGACTTTGTGGCCACTATGTAAGGAGAAAAAGAAAAAAGACAGGTTTGTGGTTATCCCTTTAGTCAGTATATTACCAACAATAATTTAATGCAGAAAACGAATTCATAATTTGAATAAGAAAATTCTACTCAATTATATTTCCATGTATTTTTTCCTTCTACAGTGAACGTCCAAGCTACTTCATTTTTGAACTTTTTTTATAATAAACCTCATTCATATCGAGCAACTCAGTATCTCACAACAAAATGTTAATTAACAATATATATGATATAACGAAACACGTGTACAATATAACTTGTTAAACTACATAAATAAACACGTTTGAAAAAAAAAAAAATATGGTGTAAGATTATTTTGTATTTTGTAAGGAAAAATACGGCCTGGAGCCGTGGAGGTTGACAGGTATGCTTTTGGCATTCAGGGACAATTATACTAAAAACAGATGTATTTGTTATGGCACTGAATGAGTTGACGCCAAAATATTGGCATGTATGAAAGGGAAAAGAAAACTCAAAGATTGAAATTATTAACTGTTTCAACTAAATATATACTTGAAATAAAACAAACTCTGAATGTAGGCCAAAGTGTGTGAAAGTCTTTGAACTAGCATATAAGACCTTGCTGACCCTGTCCGTCGACAAATAAATCCAGAAAAACTGGAAACTGTCAGGGCGTGCGTGCTCCGAACGCAACCCAAAAAAGACCTCGTCTTAACTGCCTCGGAGTATTCAACCGATCAAATTGAACGTTTATCCTGTGAGAGGTCTTCAAACCGAGATATTAATATCACCATTGTCGGTAAAAGACTCCATTGGAGAATTAACGACAAATAATGACAGTTCTTGACAGAGATTTAGCGTCAGACGGTCAGCGATGCTTCCGGAATTGACTTAATGGAATTAGGTCTGTGTCTTTGTCATGGCAACGTCAATTTAATACAAGACACAAGTCCATTTGTAACAGTGGAAGAGGAAGTAAGTAGTGGAATATGCTCACACAGAAGTGTGCCATGGATTCTTTGGTTATTTCGCACTTTGAGCTGTTTGTCTTAGCGCCTGCCGACTCGCGGTCGAGTTATCCCCCCATTAACTAAGTGGAGTGCTACAGCAGCAAATGCTGGAGTGTGTACCTCCTGAATCTGTAATTTTCCATCAGCGGAGACGTCGTAGGCAGACATGAACCTTTGCTTCAGCCTCTGGACACGTTCCTCTGTTGCTTTCTCCTGTGGCCACACAGAACAGAATTCTATACAAGTGGGAAAGTAATTGTATCACTTAAAGAGATACAATCGGGTATTTGTGCTTTTTTCTCAAGAATGATTTTTTTTCCCCAAAGGGACAGTGTGTCATATTTTACCACTAAATGTCAGTCTTTTGTGTAGTGCAACCCAAATACAAGTGTTAGTAACCACAAGGAATATTGCAAACTACGGAGAGTCAGTTATCAAAAAGCAACATTTTTCTTCAGTTTTTTGACTGGACCAGCCTTTCATGAAGACAGAAAAAAGGAATAGAGATTGAGTTGAGAAAGAAGGAATTCAAAGTCAGAAGGGAAATAAAACAAAAAATGAGACAGAAAAAAAATAAAAAGACAGGGGAAAAGAATGATAGGAGAGTAAAGAAAAGAAAGAAGGAAAAAGAAAAGTAAAGACAGAAAGGGATAAAGAAAGAAGCAAATCAAGAAGAAAGGGAACAGGAAGAGAAAAAACAGGAAGAGAGTAAAGAAAATGGGGGAAAATTAAAAAGAAAATAGAGTTAGAGAAAGAAAAGGTTTTGAAGGAAGGAATACTTAAGAAAATAATACAGAAAGAGAAAAAGGAAAAATATAGAAAATAGAAAATAAAAAAGTGTAGGGAAAAAGAAAATGTCAGCTCCCCTTAGGTGAGCCTCATCTTGTGTCAAAACCCCCCCTCAAGTGTTTAATAAAAATGCTCATTTTCATTAGTAATTCATGTATTTTGACGTATTATTCAAATCAATGGTTTTTGTAATGGATCATTTTTTATCCGCTAGGTGCTAACTTTTACAAACTGTCTCTTTAATCTGTCATGATTACCAATTTGGATCACCTGTGCCCGCTCATTTGGTGCCAGCCGCTGCAGGCTATCTTATTGGCTCCCTGTCCCTTTTTAAAACCAGTCCTGTCACTCGCCTGTGGTCAGTCTGTCTATGAGCACTGAGAACCTCTGTTGTTACAAGGCAAGCCTTTTAGACCCCCACTCCCGCCTGTCCTGTTTTTGCACCCGTTTTTCCAAATGTCCGTTCCTGATTCCCCCGTTTGTCTCCGGCTACCACCTGTTTTGATCCCGACTACGTCTGCGCTCTCGTCCCGGCTTACGACCTGTTTTTGATGCCGAACACGTCTACTCTACCGTCCCGGCTTACGACCCGTTTTTGATCCCGAACACGTTCTTGCTCTCCTGTACCGGCTATCGACCTGTTTTTCCGTCCCCGACTACGCCCATCCCGCTACGGAAGATCCACTTCCGTATTCGGATCACAATCCAATTGCGAGGGCGACTTGCTTCCCGCGTCTAGCGAGCACCGGATTGCGGGCGCTGCCCTTCCTCTCTCTATCTCAATAAACTTGTGTGAAACGTTACGCAATTGCGTCTACCCTTTGTTCTGGACGTGACATAATCTATAATTTTAGCGAAACAGGTCCATTACATTGGTGGCTCTCTCACCTAGGCAAGGGAATGACAAATGAACTCAACAAGGGCCATAATCTAAGCTTTAAAATAATAAAGGCTCCCTACCATTATTTGAAGCATGCGTAGCATGTGACCATGGAAACATCTTGTATGATCGAAAAAGTGACATATAAAATGAAGAACATACAGACTGCAGAGGAGCAATCTGGCGCCAGATCCATTAAAGAAAGGCTAAAGTTTGTCTTCCCCATCATTCTCATGGAAGGCGGCATTTGCTTGGCAAACCTTTTCCTTTATAGGAAAGCAACTGGAAATGTCAGTGAGACTTTATTGTGAATAAAATCGAATATACAGTTTACCAGTGTTTTTCAACTGCTGTGCTGTGAGACGTTGTCTAGTATGCGACTGGAAATTGCCCACATCAGCAAAAGATTACCTTGTTTTGGCTTTTTTTTAAGACCCTTTGCACACACGTGACCTAACCACGTAAAGACACCATGACGGCGGTAGTAAACCGTAGTAAACAGTGGATGAAGCCAGTAAATGGTAGACAACAACTAGACAGCTATACTATTCAAAACCATCGGCAATGACTAAACGAATATTGTGCAGCTGTCGAATGAGGTGGCTCACCTTGTCGGAAAGCGCAAAGGTCGCTATTTAGAGAAACCGAGGATAGCATTAGCAATGCTAACTACAGAGCTATAGTCTTACTGCTGACATATTCACACATCAAAGCAAATTGTCCAGTCTGCCTGATCTCAGTCCACACGATCTGTATGTAACACTATATCCTAAATGGAGTACCCCCATACACCGGTGCTGATCTAAAAGCTTATGAATTTCTGAATGCTTACCAGTTGTTCATAGTTGGTACGCGTTACTGTGCTTTGTTTTGCCGAAAAATGCATCCTGGCATTCCCCTCGCGCAAACGTTACTAAAAAGATTTTGCATCTACATTTTGGGGGAATGTAATAGAACAATAAAGCACGGGGCATTTGCCTCTCGTATACTTTTGAAGATTTACTTTAATGTTTTTACGTTGACATTTTCTCTTCTGAACGTTTGATAATTCGGCAGTTCATTTCAGCGTAATGAGCTTTATGGGTAAAACACATCATCTCAATACATGTGATTGCCGGAAGATTACGGCTTTGTATCTCTAGTCAATCACAATAAAAGCTCATTTGCGTCGTAAGAAATGGCAATGGTAAGGCACTAGCTAACTTATTACATCGCGTATCTTCTTAGCATAAAATTGCTCGAAAATATACCTCATCAAAAATGTTCGTTGCAAATCCTAGAATACTTGAGGGTTGCCAGCCTGTCAGTGTTGTGCCTCGGCAAAACACCAGTTTTCCCGTTTGACTGCTAATAAACATTTCCGTCTTCATCAAAAGGGATGACATTCCAAATTGGGCTTAAAAGCTTGCCCACCGCACAGGAATTAATCGCCATGGTAAAGAGTGGTGGTTACATTCTTCTGTCTTGGTTTTTCGTATTTGTTTCAACTCGACTGCCTATTCAACAGTCGTGCGCTCAAGTGTGTCTTGCCGTCTGTCATGGCTCTCATTCTGCCAGAGAAGGCAACGTGACGTCACGTGCGAAGAGTCAATATATGAATCTGGTCGTGAGGTTGGTCAAATTATATTGTAATTAAAAATACTGTTCAGTGTCCTTTTATAACATTTTTGGTTAGTGGTGTGCCACAAAATGTTTCCAATGTAAAAGAACATGCCCTGGCTCAAAAAAGGTTGAAAAACACTGCATTAAGGAAATGAGATGCGTGATGACAGGTTACTTAAATGGGGTTCAGTTCCGAATGTGAAGTGCACCTACCTGTGACCCCAGTCTCTTCATCATGTGACGGAAAAAGGCATCCAGCTCCTTGCCTTCGATGTAACCATTATCTGACAAAAAACATACCAAATTTTGTGTTTTAGCTTGAACGATGGATAAAGATGTCTGTATTACTGTTTTTTTTTCCTCAAAAATCAATGATAAGAAAAATAAGCCTGAACAGCTGTGTGCAGATGTGACTCATTCTACTCACCGTCCGCATCAAAGTGCTGCCAGATCTCCAAGAAACCGGCAGCATCAAGCTTGTCAAAGGCACTGTCCATTGTGGCACTTAAGACGCTCCTTCGGGTTTGTCTTTTCAACTCTTGCTTGAATGATATATGTTAAAGGGAAGGCACAAACCCCAGAGACCACACCCCTACTGCATGAGCGCATTGCTCACTCATGCACACTCCTAATGAGTTTTTTATGCCATCTGCTGGTTATAAATTTGAAAAGCACAGCAGCGCTTTTCAACATTTTTTGAGAAGACCAAACATTCGTTTTTGTTAGAAAATCTCTGGAACACTGTCCGTCAAAATATTACAAATCGGAATTATTCCATTTTTACTTCAATTCTAAAATGATCACCTTGCCTACCTTGACAGTTGATACATTTAAAGTGGAATAGAAATACAAAATGAGGAGAGAAGACATGAATGTTTTTGAACTTGCAAGGAGAACAGGAGAGGACTGTACAAAAACCCTCATGATGCAAGAATCCCATACTCTTCTAAAAGCCCTCTAAGTCAAGTCAAGTCAAATTTATTTATATAGCCCTTAATCACAAAAATGTCTCAAAGGACTGCACAGGATTACAATTACACAATTACCTGATCTTAAACCAGCATGCGGGCAAGGAACAACTCAAAAACCTCAGTGTGAGGAGAAAAGAGAAACATTGAGAAAGGACCTCACATGTGGTAATCCCCCTTCCAGGATTGACCAGGGTGAATTACAATTAGCATTACTGTACACATAATAGTAAACATTAGGTAAGATGTTGAAAATGTCCGGAAAGTGCATGACATCAACGACGTCTATTTTATTAAAGCCCCAGTGTGTAATATTTGACCACTAGATGGCAATGTGATGTCTAATGCAAAGAAAACCAGTCTCACCGAACTCAGCGTGGCCCCAAGTTGCCACACAAACGTGGAGGTGACCTTAGGTAGCGATTCCACTTGGTAAAACAAATCCAAATATATAAAAGAAAACAACGGTATGATAGTTCAAGTATTTTTTGCCTCATATTCAAATCAAGGTTTTCATTTTATTTTACTGAATACAAGTTTTTTTGTACCACTAGGAGGCACTAGATAATACACACTGTCCCTGCCCAGCAAGCAGAATCTCTCTAAAGGGTGTGGAATTTAAAAAACAACAAATAAATTGCCCCACGGTGAAAATGATATAAACAGTTCATAATAGTCAAAATAATAAACAACATCGAGGAGTAATAGTCAAAATAACGAAATTCCTTGGCATTCTATGCAATCTCAGAGAATAATCTCAAAAAATATATACATTATTTGTGGTCACCATGCTTCGGAAGGTTAGTTATTTTGGTTAATAATTTTGCTGTCATTTTGGAATTTACTGTATTTTAATCGTTTTGGGGATATTTTTAATTATTAAAAATAAAAACAAAATTAAGAAACATTACTTAAAAATGAGCTAAAATTATCTGCCAGTGGAACAAAGTTTAACTATTATAACTTTTTTTGCTAATTTGTTTTAGGAAAATAATACATGACTATGCTACTCAAGCAAGTTTCTTAAAAGAAAATATGGTATTAAATGTATTTCCCTGAACGATACTTCTTTTTTGCCACCCACTTTTATGAAGGAATATTACAATAAATCAATTGATCACTGAAAGAAAGCAATGATACTTAACAATGGCAAGATTTTTGGAAAATATAAATTTGGCCGATTTATTAAGGTTAAAACACTGCAGAGAGAAACGAAAAATCCAGAAATCACACAGCATGATTTTTTTTTTTTAACGATTTATTTGTGTAATATAGCTGCAAACAAGTATTTGAACACCTGAGAAAATGCTATCATAGAGGTCAAACGTTTCCTGTAGTTTTTCACCAGGTTTGCTCACACTCCTGGAGGGATCTTGGACCACTCCTCCACACAGATCTTCTCTAAATCAGTCCGGTTTCTGGGATGTTGCAGAGAAACACAGAGTTTGAGCTCCCTCCAAAGATTTTCGTTTGTGTTCAGGTCTAGAAACTGGTTAGGCCACGCTAGAACCTTGATATGCTTCTTACCGAGCCACTCCTTGGTTTTCCTGGCTGTGTAGGTCGTTGTCGTGTTGGAAGACGCAGCCACGACCCATCTTCAATGCTCTGACTGAGGAAAGGAGGTTGTTCCCCAAGATCCCACAATACACGGCCCTAGTCATCCTCTCTTTAATGCAGTGCACTCGTCCTGTCCCATGTGCAGAAAAACACTCCCAAATTATGATGCTACCATCCCCATGCTTCGCAGCAAAGATGGTACTTCTTCCTCCAAACACGCTTAGTGGAATTCTGACCATGAAAATTAGTTTTTGATTTGACTATGTTACTTTACTTTGCAGTGCAATCTTAAACAAGCTTCATTAAATAAAAAAAAAAAGTAGTAATTATATTTCCCTGTATTGCCACATGAAAATATATAATTATATGAAAACGATACTTTTTTGCCACCCACTTTTATGAATATTACAATAATCACTGAAAGAAAACAAGGATACTGAACAATGGGATGGTTTTCTGAAAATATAAAACACTGCAGCACAGGTCACAAACTTTGACAGAACGGGGTCTGAGAAAAAGCAGTGGTCAGTGTATTGACAAATACTAACTCACTACATTTTACATTGGAGGAAGCATTTTTTTAAATTAATTTATCAATTCAGAATACAATTATTTCTTTTAAGAGCTACTTAAGACAGCAAGAATAATTGACCAGCCACCCTCCAAATCTGTTTTTTCCTGTGAGTTCGTTTGAATTTAACATTTGGAGTGGTCCTTTTGACCCCCCGTTTAAGCAGTGTGCCTGCACACTAGTGTTCCACAGGAATCTCCCCAAATTCTATCTTTAGGGGAAAAACATGCCATTGTTCTGTATCTTTGTTTTCTTCTATTCATCCATATCAGTCGGTGGCAGCAGAAAAAAATATATACATACTTCCTGCCCATGAGTTGATATAGTATATGCAATAACTTGTTTTGTATGCTGGGACTGTTAATATTGCATTGCAAATATAAATCAAATAATTTTCCTTTATCTAAGTTCTTATTTCACCGGAAAAAAAGATTGATAAAAGGGTGGTAAAATAAATGTGTCCAATGGTAGATATTAATTTCTCAATATTAAGTATTATTTTAAGATAAAGTATTGAAACTTATGTGGTTCGAAATTTAAACAAATCCAAAATTAAAAAAAACATGTGTCAACCAAATGAATAACCTGCATTGCCTCAGTGACTAGAAATGATCAAACTTTATGCTTTCAATTTACACATCAGACTGTCGTCGTCTTAGGAAATGTAGAATAAGAGGTTGTACCAGATCAGTTACCCTTTTTATATTGGAAGTGAACATGGTGGTCAAACCTGCACAGGTGGAACGTAGAGGGGCCCCTATCCCGATCAGGTGTCTTCTATAAGCCTACATGGATGACCTTACCATCACCACAACATCTGTCCCAGGTAGAAGGTGGATCATGCAAGGTTTGGAGGGGCCCCCCTTATCACTCTTCAATCTCTCCAAGGTCCATAGTTCTAAAGAGTGCGATGGTGATGGACAAGTCCCGTTTTTCGATCTCTAGAACCGAGATCCTAACGATCACAGGATACCAGTTAAGAGCCTGGGCTACTAGTCCAACTATTCATGTGTTCAAATTTTACAAAAAACATTACTGGCGAAATACAAGGATGAAGGAAATGGGGTATGAGTGAGATTGGAAATACTGGGTTTAAAACTATGGTTAACTTTGTTGTTATTGTATCTATTATTATATCATAACTGTTATAAGTATTGTGTTTATTTTGATTGTTATCATTGGTGCTGCAGTGATATTTGGTAACTAGTGGCATTATGTCGTTGAGGTATGTGTATGACGAAGAAGTGTATAAAATATTTGATTATTGTAATTATTGATATCTGACCTATGTAATAAGTATATCAATGAGATTTTGTTATATTAGAGACAAGAGGAAAGGAGGATTTGTAAAATGTATTTAATAGGGAAGATAAAAGGGGTAGGGAAAATAAGCATCTGCTTCTGACTACCCCTTTTCGAACACGTTATGTGACATTGTTTTGTTGTTGACTCGTTGTTTTTGCCCTGTTTTTATTTTAATGTTCGAAATAAAAGTTTTCATTCATACTTCCCAAAGGTCCAAGTGAGCCAGGCCAAGGAAAGGAGACACACCAGCTACAGCAGGAAGAGCTGATGGACTCCAGCAGCAGTGGGCATGAATAGGTGGGAGACCATGTAACAGTGCAAAATGAATTGGTCAAACATCATGCAGGCAGACTTCCAACTGTGTTCAAATATGACACTGTTTTGATAACTATTAAGTAAAAATATCAATATTAATGACATAGCTTGTGCATTTGGGATAAGAAAGGAAAGGAACACAATAAGAAAAGGGATGCAACAAATTCCAAAGCCTGCAAAATGATTTTAATCAACGTTAATAGTCACACGGACGCCAGCAGAACGACAAAATGAAAGCGACACATCGATCCCCAAACTCAAAGACATGGAATGTGCAAATGTCTTCAGTATTCAAACGAGAATTTTGATTTATGGTCCTTTTTTGTAATCTGGCCAGAATTGTTAAAATTCGGGTTATTCCAAACCCATGCAGAACCACAACTCGCTTTATAAACAAAATGTACATGTGACAATATTGTAGACATCGTTTTTAAATGTTCCAATAGAACTAAAACAAACTCCAAGTGCAAAAACAAAGAAGTCACAGTGTCCATATTACATATACACGCTTAAGCTACGGGGACTCATTCAGTACAGTGCACATCATGCAGTCTCACACAAGTCTAATGTTATCTCATATAAAGTCCCAGACAGCTGCAGCAAATGTGTGCATCTGTGACCTCACAACCCAAAAATAAATTAAATCGGCGTCAGGCCTGAGAAATTATTTACAACACAAATTTTTGCACTGCATTAGATGAGGATAAGGAGCGTACGTCCTAAAAAAGCCCACCCTCAGTTGTGCTTCTTGTTCTTAAAAGCTGTAGCATTCATATTTCCCATTACGCTGCATTTTGCAGCACATGCATTGGCAAGTAAGACATTTAGAATGTTTGTGAGGGCAAAATTAGCATCAACAAGCAATGCAGAAGCCCCAAAGTAATCATCTCCAAATCATTTTGACACTTTTGTTAGACAATACGTTGCGTTCGAGTCCATTAAGGTAAACGGTGCGACGTCTCGGAGTTGCGTAATAATGCGTCTCAAACCCAAAGATCAAAAAGACAACAGGACGGAAAGTGGTGTGAAAACAACTTCTAACAATTGTGATAATATTCTTCAATTCGTCCACAGGAAGCGGCCGCTTGTTGGTTAACAGTGCTGAAGTCTTTACCTGTGAAAAGCTGGAGTGTGCCGTGAGACCAGTGAGAAAATAGTGTGCTACATAAGTGTGAGGTGTGCGCACTGACACGGTGTGTTCTGTAAAAAAATATGACTTGCATAAAGGATCCTGGTGGAAAACATATCTGACTTCAAGTGATAAGTGGTTTTATTATTGTATTGTGGTCCCTGGGAGAGAAGCTACTGCCAGAAATAGCACGAGATTATTCCAATCTCAAAGCATTGTTTCGTTTTTCTTGCGCCTTTGATCGGTCACCTCGCACTATTAATTGCCTCGACTCAAGTGTATCAATCAAAATTTCTGTAGGAAGCTCTTAGAGACCGTTTGGTTTAGTCGATGACATCATGATTCTGGAAAAACACTTTTGTGAGTTGACTAATTGTAAACCCTTATCATTCGTACTCTTGTTGTACAAAATAACACTCCTCATATAGCCCATTCAGTCATGTTCCCAAAACAAAAAATGATTTTCAAACAAAAGAGGATGACTTTCATATTAAAATAATTTCGGCTTCCTCCCCCGGATTAGCTTTTTTGCCAGCTTTGTCCTTGTCTGGATTTGGAGACGATCCTTTGGCCTTGAAGGCGATACGATCGTCAGAGTTCGTCCGCTGGTGACGGGGAGTCGATTCGGACGCAGACGTTTTCCTCCCTGAGTGGAACGGAAGGAAATGGTGAGATTATCGGATGGGTGAAAGTCAGACTCACCGACTGGTGGGGTTTGATGATTGAGGATTTTTTGGAGTACAGAAACGGATAGGAATGAGTGGAGAGGTGTTGTGAAAGGATAGTGGGATGTTTAGACGTGTTCTAAGGGATGGGCAGGGAACCTGTACGATACGGCAGGGGTAAACCAGTTAAAGCTGTCAGGCCCTGCTGTTGAACAGAAGAGTGTGTTGCATCACCCTGACCCGAGTGACTGGGCCGCTTTTTGTGTCCCGTTTCATTTGGAGGGACGAAAACATGACCAACTTGGGTGCCGAGGTGCTTAACTTGTTTGGGTGTTTGGGCATTTGGGTTGGCCATGGTCCAAAGATTTTTCTGTGAGTTTTTTGCTACTTTTTCTCTTTTTTTATTTTCTTTGTTTTTGTGCGTGTTTGTCTTGCCGTCTGTCATCCCACTCGAGGGATATGACCAGGGTAGATAGATAAATATGTAGATAGATAGAAGCGG
The DNA here is from genome assembly GCF_059441175.1 of Urocampus carinirostris. NCBI lineage: Eukaryota > Metazoa > Chordata > Actinopteri > Syngnathiformes > Syngnathidae > Urocampus > Urocampus carinirostris. The sequence continues at coordinate 29,446,064 of NC_142350.1, forward strand.
ATAGATTGGTGTTCGTTTTTTTCTAATGGGATCATTTGTTTGAAATCTGAGAAATTTTAGATTTTAGCTCAAACCGGGAAACGAATTAATCGTGTATGCACAGGGGCCAATATTTCCACTTGCTCTGCACATATCAAATGAATTAAAGCGCCGCTTAAACAAAACTAATAATTTGGGATCCATCTTCATGCCAGCCTGACATGCATGTTTGTTTTTAAATGTAAAAGAAGACTAAAATAGGTTAATACAAATCCACAACTGTGAAAACCCCCCAGAGGTGAAAAGCTGAAATTAACAGCCATGTGTCTACAACTGCCCAGCAGATAATAAGCTAGTAATTCGGCAAGCCTGGTCATTATTACACAAAATCTGTATAGATTTGACGCGAAAATGCTTTTAACTGCCCACACTGACATTAGCATGCGTCACAGTCCCAATGGCGGCTTCCTCACCTTCCTGAGTTGGCTTGATGGCAGAACCTCCCATCTGGGCCTCTTTGTCCTTCTCCGGCTGCGCCATCTTAAGTGCCGGGAGGGCTGACAACTTCGGAGACATCGCCCCGCCATTGGGTGCGTCGGATATTTCGTCTTTTTAACAGAAAAAAAAAGTTAAAAACCCTCGCACTTGATACCCCCCCTTTCCAAAAAGGAAAAGCATTCGCTAGTACCGATGCTCCGACTGCTGGCCGTCCTTGGCTTCTGAGGGAGAGAGGGCCTGGAGGACAGGGCGGGTTTGGTCCCCAAGGGCATTGCCGGTTTAGGACTCGCCAGCCCCCCAGAAGAACTGGAGGACGGCGCTCGTGGGCGGGGGGCAGGGTCAGGTTTGGTTTCAACACGGGTGGAGGTCTTTTCTGGAGAACCTGCAAGATGGTCACAGTGATGAGAAGCTGCAGAAAACCAGATTGGTTGGGAATATATTTGCCAATACCATCGACGTCCAAGCATTTCACTGGGCGGGCAGGTAATTAGAGGGCCGCAATCGTAAGTGTGCTAAAATCTGTGTCTGAGGGCTACTTTATAAGAGCTTTTACATAAAATTTAAACCGATTTAAAATGATGACAATTTGTTGAGAGATTTTGACAATCAATCAAGAAAAAAGTGGGTCATTTTACTTGGGCTAATTCGATAATCACCAATAGACCAAGATGCCCTAACTGGAAATGTCTTACGTAGCACTTTATATACACCAGGAACAATTGGGCACCTTTCTGCATCAAGTAAAACAAAGTCTGTGGTGATAGGTTGAGCCAAGCAATAGAAAACAGAATATAAAACTGACCTAAGGGAAAGTGAGATCTCTTTTCAAAGAAAAGATGGTGTCCACTTTTTTTCCTTGCATCATGATGCCAACATCAATCAATGGAAACAGACACACCTAATCCTCCTTTGTTATTAATGTCCTGATACAGTATGCTAATCTTTTTTTAATAAAGTTAGTTGAGCAAAAAATGTGTCCTCTTTTCAAAGGGTCAGTGTGAATCATGTAGCAAATCGTATAGTAAGCACACAAAAAATTGAGAGATGTGCATTATATTACTTAAGCTCAAGGGAGTTACCATAATTGTCTGCCATCTTACTTTGGTGAGTACCTGGAAAAGCTTGCGAAACGCTTGGCTAAAAAAAATAAGAGTTTTTAGTTTGTATCATTCCTAGACATTTTAAGCACTTGTTTTTGGTTGCACTACTCAATACAGCAACACCTAGTGGCTAAATAATACACCGTGCCTTTAAAGTAGACGTGGGCCCTCCGGGCCTTACAGGAGGGAGCGATTGCAGGCAATATATGAAACACGAGAGCCGGGGTCTCAAACCCTTTTAAAGCGTCGAGCTACTTTCTGTTTGTAATTGGTGCAAGGGGCACCCGGTTTGATATGCATTTTAAAAAACAGCAACTTCGATAGATAGCTTGCTAAATGGCTAAAAAGGTAGCTTGATAGTTAGCTAGAAAGGTAAATGGATACAAAAAACTAATAGGGAGCTAATAGCTAGCTAAAAGAGTAAAAAGCCAGCTAGATACTGTCGTTAGCTAGATAGGAGGCCAAAATTTAGCTTGATAACCGGCAAAAATAAATGTGCTTGATACATTTTAGCTAAACTAAGACGATAGGTAGCTACAAATCTAAAAAAACCTGCACAAAATTTGCTCAATCGCTTTAAAAATCTGTCAATTGGGATTTAGTTTGTTATATTTCCTGTAAAATAATTCAATAAGAAAGATAAATACACTTAATGCATGATTCTAATTGTATTCTCCTTATTAATTGCTTAAGATAATTATCAATACTTGAACCGACTGTTTTTGTCCATGAAGCCCATTAACTGGAATTTATTTGATTTAATTTCTAAAATAACAACTTATCATCTTATTGTGGGTGTGGATCCCTTAACCACTTGGGTCGTAGGGACACAATTACAACCCTTTCCTGTGGTGGGTCTTGGGAAAGTACAGACTGGTGGCACCCATCCCTCCACATTATTCAAAATAGGGGTCAACCAATAAAACATTTTTTACACGAAAATCACAATGACCCAGCACGTGTGAGCTATTTTCAGAACAGCAAGGCACCTCAACTGTCCTTACGGGGTACTCTGGTGCCCATGGGCACAACACGTTGCATCAGAGTATATTTGGCCATTATTTTGAGTTTTAAATGTCTTTGTTGTGTATTCAATTGAAGGGAAGTCAGTAAATATTACAACTAAAGATGTAATTGGCACAGCTTCATTAACATATTTTGGGGGGCTATTCAAGTTTGATTGTTTATAAAACAAGTGCAAAGACTTATCAAACGATCACCAAAAAAGGTGCATGATCAGGTGACCATATTGAAAGATGTTTTTTGTGTTAATAAAGTTGCGAGTTAAACAGTTAAAAGAAAATCACCCTTTACTTTTCCGACTATACCCCTTCTACAAATCGGTAATATAAGCAAAAAAAGTGAAATCACCTGTGGCATTGCTGTCAGGTCTGTCAGGACTGGAAGACTAGAAGACACAACATTTCAATCCAGTGGTCTCCACCCAATGAGAAATGCCGTTGAGTGCAGCCCAGATTGCTTGCTTACCTTATGCGCTCTCCTCTCCTGCTTGGCCTTCATCTCGGCCAGGAGGCCGCCACCCATCATCTGCATGCCCGGGTAGCGTCGGCCACCCTGGGGACTCCCTCGCCCGTCGGAACCTTCCCACGGCTCGTCGATGGAGTCTGGCGTTCTCAGCTCGTCTGAGCGTTCCGAGCCGCTACTGTAGTCGCCCGGTTGGGAGCGAGTGGACGAATCTCTGCGGGACGGATGAAAACAGATTGAACATTTTAAAGACACAGTTGGCGGTTCATTTTTTATATTCATTTTAAACATAGGTGAATTTAGTTTAACTAAAACAGTGGTTCCTAGCCCTGGTGGAGCTACAGAAGTCACCAGTTTCATATGCTCCTTCACCAAAGCATTAGTGTATTAAAAAAATGTTTCTCAAGACATTGATTCTTTTCCCCCAGATCTAAGACTACTTGAGCCAAAATGTCTCGTGTTCTTTATCCAGTTGATATCTATCTATCTATCTATCTACCCTGGTCATATCCCTCGAGAGGGGTGACCGACAGCAAGACAAACACATACACAATAAACAAAGGAAAAAAAGGGAAAAAGTAGCAAAAAACACACACAAAATGTTTTGGGACCACGGCCAACCCAAATGCCCAAACAAGTTAAGCACCTCGGCACCCAAGTTGGTCATGCTTTCGTCCCTCCAGATGAAACGGGACACAAGAAAGCGGCCATGTCACTCAGGTCAGGGTGACACTCTTCTGTTCAACAGCAGGGCCTGACAGCTTTCACTGGTTTACCCCTGCCGCATCATGCGGGTGCCATTATTCATTGCCGATATCATTTAAAGTGGAATGCTTGAACTTCGGCTGCTGTTGCGAGTATCAGTTTTACTCTCTTTAAAGCAACTGACTTTACAAGGGTTTCACCAATGGCTTTGTAATCATGTACGCAACTTTATATAAAGTTGTGAATATCGGTTTGGTAATGGGTACAAATCCAAGAGCGATTGAGTGGCCATTACTAAATCTGGTTTTCCACTCCTTGAATTCAGCAAACAGCTTGTTTTAGATTTTCCATCACAACGCAGCTTCTAAAAGGTTTTCCTTCAGTTTTGTTGGTACAACGCTAGAGTTCAACATGGCATTGCAAATCAAGCAGATAGGACGCTAAATCCCACCCCCTTCCATGATACATGAAAATCCATATCGCACAGATTCATCCGACCACTTTTTTTTTTTTTTTTGCTCGACGTGATATGGATTGAAATACAAAGTAATTACACAAATACTGTGATGACATTCACCATGTTGGATCACTTCTGAGAATCTGAGGTGCTATATTCTGCACAGTAACTGGCCAAGCAATGGCACGTGATCCTTATGGCCAAACACGGCATGTCATTTGTATCGACATGATGAGTCATTAAATCTTGACCTTCAAGGGCAGAGGCTTGACTGAACCCCTAAGTCCGACTCTCCGAACCCCTAAGGACTGATTTAACCCAGGTTCAGAACCATGGAATTTAAAATACCTGGACTTTGGCTCGGGTGTTGGACTCTTGAGTGTAGACTTTGGAGAGGAGGGTTCCTCAGCGATGCTGGAAACTGAGTTTGAAGACAAAACCGAGGACGAAGAGGCTGCCTGACTTTTTTCCAATTTTTCCGATTTATCCGATTTTGTAGAGCGTTTGATCAGGTTGAGGAAGCCTCCTTTGCTCTTCTTCTTCTCTCCATCGTGAGATTCTGAGCTTTTCATGGAACGCCTGAAGAGAGATTGACCCGACATTGGAAAATGATCTAAATGTAAGCAAAACGAATCTTTGTGTGTCCTACTTTGAATCCATTTTAGTGACTTTTTTAGAGAAGAATTCATCCACGCCTTCATCCACCCTTCCCATGAGGCCGTTCTGTTCTCCATCCTGAGGTGGGGCGCTACTCATAGGCTTTGTAAACAAAAGCAAAAACGAAATAAGGACACCACCCCGCGCTAAATATCGTGAAATCAATCACACTCACTTGTATTTTGCTGGAGTGTGTTTTCTTGTTTCTTCGAGGTCTCAGTTTAGTAAAGTGCTGTAGTTTCTTCTCCTCCTCAGACGGAAGCTCCAGCATCCCTCCCGGCGAACGCTGTTCCGCTTTTGCCAAAACCTGAACGGAAACTGGAGGAGTTTGCGATTGAGGTGGCGAGTCCTCTACGTGCACAGGTACGTCTTCCAACGCCTTGTCCAGATCAAATTCCATTTCTGTTGATGGTGTCAAAAACGTTTTAACAATACATTTACAATATATAACAGTATGTGTTCTTTGAAATGCAGGATATGGTCGTTTTTGGTAGTGCAGCTTACCAAAGGCACGAGACACAGGTCTCAGCATTCGAGTGTGGATGCTTTTCCTCTTCGTCTTTGGTGTCATCTAGAATAAGAGCACAATCATGATGGTTACAATGTAACACTTAAGTTGACTACAAAGTAGGGCTGCAACTAACTAATATTCTCATAATAAATGCATTGGTCAATTATTTTTTCGATTAATCGGCTCCATTGAAGACATTTTTGATTTCATTATCTTTATTCAAATAATGAGGTTTTGGGCGGATAGAAAACTCGTGAATACAGAATAAGACAAATGAAAATAAAATCCAAGTATTTGTCATTTTACTTGCAATAAACAAAAATACATACAAATGTACGCTATACACCTAAAATATGTAAGATACTGTTTTCCTACAAACCTTACCCAAAGATCATGTTAAAGTATTTGGACTTATCATACAAAAGAGAAAAATCAATCCATTTTAATTTAAGTGTAGCATTTGTTTCTTCCACAAAAAATATATCAAAAAATATTCTCAAAATGTTGTCAACAAATTATTTTTTTTGTTTGAATGTTTGAATATGATAAACATTCCCGATATGAAAATAATGTATAATAGGCTCAGGAATCTGCCACTTGTATATAGTTAAACATGTCATTTTCTTTTTACTTCATTTATTTACATACTACCCTCTGCCTGACCAAAGCGGTACTACAACTCCCAGTGTCACAAAGGAATTATCCCGCACTTTTTATTTGCATCAATTTAATGTACTTGGTTGCTCATAAATCACTAGATGAAACGAATGGATGATTTAATTAGTTGTCAACGCTTTTGATAATCAATTATAATTACTTGTATCGATTAGTTGATACAGCCTTACTTCAAGGTGCCAAATAAAAAGAAAATAGAATTCTACTGAGATGTTTAATAGCATACACCTTGCAAGATAATGCATACACTTTTCAATTGAAATTGTTTGGCTAAGAAAGACTTAATTTGTTAGACACAATAATTATCATATTTTCCAAACTACTAGGTGCACCGGATTATAAGAGCACCTTTAAAAAACGACCAATGTGAAATATTTCCAGAATACAAGGCACACAGGATTACAAAGTGCAGAAAATTAAAACTACACTGAGAGCTATGGTTGCCTAAAAAGTCAGAACAAAACCAAAAACTATTTCATAAACCTAAACTAACACGAAATCTCGTTTCACCACAAAAGTGAATTAATTTACTCACAAATAGTTTCCATTTGTAGTAGCATTTCATTGTAACAATGCATAATTCAATTCCATCAAGTGTTTTTTCTGGTTTATAAAATTCAATGATTCAAAGGCGCACTGTCAATTTCTTGGCAAATTTTGGGGTTTTAGGTGCGCCGTAGTCCGAAAAATACGGTATGTCACTTCATGTTGGCTCAAATGGGCAATCCAATATCCAACTCCGCAAGTTCACTGCCATTTACTAGTTATGAAGTGAAGCGTTAACTTTGCCCATAGATAATTATTTATCACAAAAACCTGGTGTCTATTTTGGACATACACTCGATTATTATGTTTTATAAAAAAAATGTTTTTTATTCTATTCTATTTTTATTCTACTTATACTATTTTATAATCAATTGGGAATTATTTTTTAACCTTTTTTAAAAAAATTAAATTGATCGATCCACAAGACCACGGTAGGGAAAAAAATGGTATATCAAGGTATCCTGAGTATTAAAAGATTGGAGTTTTTAAATATATCCCCAAAACAGCAATAAATAAAATCATTGATGGTTTGCTAAAACCTGTTGAAGCAACATCAATGCAAAGTACTTCATTGCTCCTGAATTTGGAGCCCAAATCCAAAAAAGGTTCCATTGCTTCACATACAAACAGATGTGTTTTATGTGGCAGATGGAGGAACTATCAAAATACTGGGTATCGGCACAGTGTTTGCGTGATAAACAAATGAATTAGTCCAATATCAGATCTGACTTAACTTGGCACAGTTAAGATCAGTGGTCTCAAACTCAACTTATGCGAGGTCCCCAGTGCACCAAAACAAGATTTTTCTACTGCATTTACTGTTTCGTTCACTGACAATTTTCTACACAGCGAACTTTGAGGAAAAACTATCCGATAGTATGTCATTTTCTTCCAGCAGGTGCCACAAAAAAATGACCCCAGGACTGCAAGGTTGAGACCCCTGCTGTAGATGGCGGTTGTAAATACTTTTTACACCATTGATTTTGGACTGCTGAGCAGGCAGGTAAAGTGAAGGAAAAACCGTGATCACTTACACTAGTGCAGCACAGTGTCTCCATGGAGCAAGAAGAGGACGAACAGAAAAATACTATAAAGCCTTAAATCGTAACTTGGGGGCAATCTGTTGCGGTGTGGGCAATGAACTTGCAGAGGAGGCTTCACACAGGAAGGAAACAAGAATAACAACTAAGGAGTAAACGCCATCTGATGAGGTTCTCGTTTCATTCTGTCACACGAATGACCAACCACACCAAAACCAAAATGAAATATAGTATGGTTTCATCCTTACCATGCAAGACTCCAATTCATCCAGCCGCTCACCCTCCAGGATCTCCGTGGACGCCCGCTTTGGAATCTTCTCCTCGGGAGCATCCGTGTCGACCGATCCCTGCTGCACCAAGGGCCGCCCTCTGCGCACTAGATGGTCTGCCTGAAGAAGCAGCACGGACAAGAAGTTAAGTTATGGCCAAAGGGAAAATGATCTATCGGGGTCGCTTGATTTACCCACCAAAGTATGCTGCGAAGTGGAGAGCGCTTCCAAAATCTCATCCACGATTCGGTCGGACAGGAAGGAGGCAAGACTCAGCTTCACCTCACTGATGTTGATAAGAAAATGTTTCATGAGTATTTTGAATGATGAAAATCTTAAAAAGTATTCTGGATCCTGCCTTATTTTATTGATGATGTCGATACCAGACTGATCCAGAAGCGTTTTGGTGACAAAACTCTTAGGGATGACCATCTTGGTTGAGCTGGCCTTTACTAGGTCGGAGCGAAGGTTACTTCGTTTCATCACATGAGGACACAAAGATTCTGCTGCGTCCATCATAGACTCCAACAAGCTCTGGAAAGTTTAAATTGAAAATCAATTAGTCAAAAAAAACAAAAACAAAAATAAAAAAAAAACGAAGTGATATGTATATATATTTTGGATAGTTGATATTGTGTCCAATGCAACTGTTTACATTTGTCAAAACGACATTGTTGACCATTGTCTGTCGGTGGTGCCAATGCTATGGTTTTCACCCCTGAAGGCACACAGTAAAACATATATTGATCATGTATTAAGCCAGTGTTTTTCAACCTTTTTTGAGCCAGGGCATGTTTTTTTACATTGGAAAAACTTTGCAGCACACCACTTACCAAAAATGTTATAAAATGACACTGAACAGTATATTTAATTACAATATAATTTATACTACCCCCAGTTTTTACAGCACAGACACTTGACAATAACATAATATTTGCAGAAAATGATTCAGAATTGTTTTATAAAATTTTAGACAAAAGTGACATTGGATAATTTCTCACGGCACACCTGACGATCTCTCACGGCACAGTAGTGTGTCGCGGCACAGTGGTTGAAAATCACTGTATTAAGGTGCTATTTTTTTAAGGGGCATTGTATTTTATCTAACGCCTCTTCGTGGCAAAAAAATAAATATTTTATAAAAACAATATCGATTTAAAAAGCAAAAGTACAAGAACTACAATATAAACATGCGTTTTTGGAAAATACTCGTAGGTTGGAAAAATATTCGTTTTGCACAACATAAGGCTCAACTAGAGGACGCTGACACGGTTGTGAGGCCTCTTGCTGCTATGGGTACACCAAATAAACAAAAACTTGAAAAAGATTCCGCAATTTCTTTTTAAATGGTGCACTTCGTACACTTAGTTTGTAACCGTTTTTTTCTTTTTAGCCTTTTCACTTTGCACTACACAATACAGGAAATAGTCAAATCGTACACCATGTCCCTTCAAGAAAATTAGTATTTCAAATGAGCTATATATACTGAAATGGCAGGTGTCAGATAATTTTACTTAACTGGAATAACTTTGATTTCATATATTAAAAAAACTTTTTCTAACCATCTATATAAATAATTGTTTTTCTAATAGAATAAAAAAAAAGAAAAAGAAAACGTGAGAAACACAATGTATCTGCAATATATTGGAAAACATTATCTTTGAAATTGTATTTGTTTTATTGTACTAGAGATAATTAGTTATAAAGTCTACTGCCAGTAGAACATTTTTTTAATTTGTATCGATTTTTCCAACTGGACGTTTTGCAATGCCAAAAACCAGCAAAGAGCATTTTCCAATAAAATTGAGTTCCCTAAATCAAGATTGGCACCAGAACATAGATTCAGGGGAGGCAAAAATATAATAAATGCTTTTATTATTTGCAGTCTGTTTTTAATTTAACTTGCCTTTTTTCAACAAAGTTGTCAATTTTTACACTATTAATATTATGACTACAATTGGTATGTAACATGTTACTGTAACTGAGTGCAGATGCAGAGTACGCACGCAATTTTATTGCCTCATGACAGAGGGAGATAGTGAGACTGAGGATTCTGACTTAGTGGACACTTCAGCCCCAAAAATGGAATTACCGTAAATTCCGGACTATAAGCCGCTACTTTTTTCCCCAAATGTTCAGCCCTGTGGCTTATTCAGTGAAGCGGACAATTTATGTATTTTTTCCAACGGCCACCAGCGGCACTCGAGTACAAAAGGTAAGATTTAGACCGGTGGAATTGTGCGCCGAGGTAGACTGCATCTGCATCCTCTTCGTTTACGTTCGAATTGTCCGTAAGACAAAGGTTCGTTCCGATTATGAGGAAAACGCCCTTGATGGCGACAGTTATAAGGAGAAAGCTGAAGATGGTTTAACGTGAATTACGCAATTGCGGTACGGCTTTTTCTAACAGCTGCGCTTTGTGCGTTGCGTGCATGTTAGGAGTAGCGTGGTGGTACCTTTCACAGGCACGGTTTGGGATGAAAGTTATATTATTATTATTAAAGCTTTGAAAACTCTCTCGGTGTACCCTCTTTTGTAAATATGTGTAACCATGTACAATATGTATTTGCAACTGTATATTTTTGTAATGTATTTTAGAGACTTATTGTGATATGTTTTCTACGAGCGAATCAAAAAGAAGGGGCGGAGCAAACGCGGGCTGACGGGAAGTGGGGTAAAGCTGAGTTAAATCTCTTTGTTGTTGCAGCCGACAATAGTGGATTGATATTTTTCCCACCCTTAACTTTGGAAATATACTTTTTTTTTCATTGGATTACTTTCAACTGGACCTGAACTTTAAAGGTTTGCATTAAATTCTAACTACCGGTATCATTTTCCATTCATGTTGCCGACTATGGTGGATGGATTGTGTACTATATCTGCAGTTATTGCTAATAAGATTTTCGAGAAGGGTTGTTCAAACCTCACTTTGTGATTGCTGTTAAAAACGTCATATTGGAATATAATATTGTGAATGTGCTTAATTGCTGTTGAGATTGTCATGATTGTTTTCTGTTATTAGTGTCAATAAATTTGTTCAAACCAAGTTACAATTGCGGCACCTAAAATCAGGTTTGGGTAAACTTGTGACTGTGTTACATGTTTAAATGTTGGCGCATGAGGCTTTCATACAGGTGCGGCCTATAGTCCGGATTTTACGGTAGTCTTAGTAAAACAAACCGTCCAGTAATTTTTTTCTCATTGCATGGACTTTTTTTCCAAATAGATAATTACCAATACGTTTACCTATCAATGCTATTATTTAAAAGGAACAGCGCATAGATTTCATCTATAAGTTAAGGTAAGACAATAAAATATTTTTTTCCAAGCTACAGTTTATATATTGCTTTATTTGCCAATCAAAAGTACATTTATTTGTAAATCTGACTCACCAGCAGTGTTATTTTTTTTTTTAGTAACAGGGTAATCTAGTTAATTATTTTTTCCGCCGTTACTGTTACTGATGGGCAAAAGCGATGCGTTACTTTGTCTCTTCTTGTGCGTAAAGAAAATAAGCAGAACATCCTGGGTCAGCTTTTTGGCATATCTATTCACTAACAACACGTGAACACGGCTCTCATTCAACATAACACTGCAGACATCTACAATAACACACATTTGCAATACTTAACATCTAATTCGGGGAAACTAGTGTAGGATTCTTTCTCAGTGATTCTTTGAACAATAAATCTTCCGAAACTTTTGCTCTCTCCTCGCTGAGACAAGTTTTTTCAGCTATCATTGATAGAGACGGAGGGAGAGGCGAGGGAAGGAGAGGAGTAGAGAGGGATGGGATAGTCACTTTTTATTGTTGACTTTTGTTGTGAACAAAATATTTCAAGAGCAGTTGCCTATTTCTACTTGACCAGTTGTCCTCGGGGGTCCAGTTGTCCCAGGGGGTAAGAGTTTGATTGATTGATTTCAGACTGCAGTGTTAAACACACTTCATATTCCACTGCTTACTTTTGTACAGTAGCATATATCTACTTGAACAGTTGTCTGAGTGGATATTGTGATTTATTCTATACATTAAAACTCACTTTATATTGTTTTGCAATTAAATTTTGTTGCAAACAAAATACTTGAAGTGCAGTAGGTTATTTCTACTTGACCAGTAGTCTCAGGTTGTGAGTTAGATTTAACTTACTAAATTCCCTTTATAATATTTACTGATGATTGTTATTTTATTATATTGTTTACAAATTATATTTTCGGCAATATATATCACAAGGTCCCATAACGCAGCTACCTGTCTGTTCTTCTTTATTCAACAGACGCAAATACTGCTCTGAAAATGTCAAATTCTTTGACATACATCAACTTCTTTTTAAAGTAACAGAAATATTTACTTTCCTTGGTTACTATAACGTAATTCAGTTAGTAAGTCAGTTACTTTTTAAAAATAACCTGCCCAACACTGCTCACCAGACTTGAATCTCACCGCACGTCACCGTTTTCTCCATATACCTGCAACTGTTGATCCATGACACAAGTCACTTCGCCGGCCATAGACTCCAATTTTTCCTGAATGGGGCCTACAGAAGAACGATGCACCTCCTCCCGAGAAGCCGAGCCCAAATGGTAAAGATTAGGAAGGAGCTGTGGAGAGACCATCTTAAGCTTAATTGCAGGTAAACTTCAAAATGAAACATGACGTCAGACTGTAAAGTAACACTTAAAACATGTCTCGTTTCTCACCGTTTTAGAGTTCCTTGCATCTTTAATGAGGCTTTCAGCTGACCTGACATCTTCAAGGATGGCGTCAGCCTCAGAGTTCCTCAGAGAGTTCAGGTGGTCCTGCACCTTGACGCAAATCCGGTCCATCATCTAGACCAGGGGTGTTAAACTCATTTTAGCTCCGGGGCCACATGGTAGAAAAAAAAAACATTCTCACGGGGGCCAGGCTAGTAAATTAATGCCATAAAAAGTGCGCCCTGTCTGGGGGTCTTTTCAGATGCTCACAATTTTGTTATGATTTAAAGATGTAAGACTTGATTGTAAATGATTATTGAGGTTTTTTTCCCCCTCAATGTTGTTTTCCTTCACTAAGGTTTCATTTCCTATAGTGTACATTTGTCAAAACAAACAAGTGAATTCATTTCCATTGCAGTTAACTTGGGGAAACTCATGCAGAAGGGCGCCAGTGACATCCATTTCAAGTCAAATGACATCAGAAAGGGTTTTCACAATATTCTCTGGTTGATTAGTGTTACTCAACCAATACAGGTAGAGTGGTTTGCAAGTGGCGCCTAGCTTTGACGACATCCAGTGGATATTTATAAAAACTGCAGGTCACTGTGGCTCATTTTCTCATGCCTTTTGTGAGATTTTCATTGCGAGCCATGAGTTGTAACACAGGAAATCAAGACAATAGAAACAAGTACCATATTTTTACAACCATATGGCGTGCAAAAGGTCTCAGATTTTCTGAAAAAGAGCGGCGTGCGCTATCGTGCGGTGCACCCCGTGCGTGATGTAAAGCAGCGGATTTGGCTGAGGACACCATGAGGCTGCAAGGGTGAAGTGTTGGCATGTGTAAAAGGCTAGGTTCACACTGTAGAGTTAATGCTGAATTCCGATTTTGGGATAATATCCGCTGTGTTTGTGAGACTGTTCACTTTTCCAACTGAATGCGACTTGTGTGTGATCTCTTGTGTGAATGCCACCATGTCCCACTTGCGCACAAGAAGACGCGTGACGTCACACGCGATGCGTCCATTGTTTGCGGAAGTACTCATGGATGCTAATGCACATTGTTTATTTGCTGTTAATAGTGTCAATAAAATTGTTCAAACCAAAAAAAAAAAAAAAAAAAATATCAAGCAATTGGAAAGTTATTGTGCCACATAAGGCTGAACAGAGTTGTCCCCCAAATATTAATTAATTCCCAAACCTCACTTTCCCTCCATTGAATGCTTTCAGTGTTTTCGTCTGCCATGATGTGTTGATTTCTACGCTACACGGAAGAACATGGAAACAGAGCGGCCGCAAGAGAATTGAAGATTGAAGGTGGAGGAAGCTTAAACACAACCTCCGAAAATTACTTCTTCCGAGTGTTTTACTTTGGAATCAATACTTAAATACAAGATAAAAAACAAACAAACAAACAAAAAAAAAAAAAAAACAGCGCAGATCGAAGGCGACGCATCACGTCGAGAGGTTCGCGTGTCAAATGATTTCCTGTAAATATCATGTTTATGGTTTATACTGCTGAATAAAAATAAAAATACAATACAAAAATACAAATACAAACCACAACCAAACTAAATTTTGCTCCCTCTGTATTTCTAGATCTGCACACTTGTATGCTACTCTGTCTTGTAAGGCGGCAACAGCAGAGGGCACCCGCGCCCAAAAAACAGAAGTGTTCAGTGTTAATACTCAACTCATATTTAAATACGCAACTAGAACAATCTAGAGACTGCGCCTTTTACCACGATGCGCCCTATGGTTGTGATAATACGGGAGCTTCACGCCCATATCAACTAATCTGCATTAAACTTGCTACAATATTAAAGCAATGCATTCAAGTTCTACAATTAATGAACGAGAAGAGCCACTTGTGCATACCTGCTGTGTCGTCGTGGTAACGATGCCCTGCTGGAGGCGATAGGCCTGCTCTTGTTGATATGTCCTGGTTTCATGGTTTCTATACAAGTAGTTTTCAATCTGTGGAGAAATGATTCGTGTTTGCCTGTTTGTGTAAACATAATGGGAACTAAAACGCACCGGACAGACTGTGACTGATGGAATTAATGGAGCTTTTTACAATACCTTGAGCAAGGCGTCTTCCGTTTTCTCCGGATTTGCTTTGAGAGCCTGAGAGGCGTCAATGATGGGGATGGGCATGAAACGGATTGTGAAGTTCCTATTGGGCACACATCCAGAAGACAAATTCAAAATGACACAGGAAGGGGAAATTGGACACAGCTTTCAAGAGAACTTGAGTGGAGATGGAAACAAGGCAGTTGAGTTCCTGCATGAAAGTCAATATTTGCAAGTTCCTGCCTGTCTTTTAATGTATTCATTTTTAAATAATTAATAGCAATACATCTGGAATGGGTTGTAGGGAAAGTTAGAGTTATCCCATGACATGCATCTCAAGACGCTATTGAATAAACATATATTTGAAGAGGAGATTTTCCCTTTGCCGTTTCCAACAACACAGTGCCAAAACAAGGAAAAACCAGGAAAGACCCACAATTCATTCACAAGGCCTTTCCCTTTTCCTCAAGTGCACACAAGAGCGTGTAACACCAAGGCCTGAGGACAAACATTTCCTTCTTCTACATCAGGGGTCTGGAACTTCTTGCTCACGAGCCATGTATGGCTCTTTTCAAGTGTACATAGGAATCAGAGATAAAAAAACAAATTATGGAATTACTTAATTTGATGAAAATTGTATTAACTATAGAGACACATGCCTAAGCAGAGATAAATTTGAGACACATTGGTTTCGGTCCAGTATATATATAGGACACAATTTGAACCACAGTTTACAGTCAAGGTGTCAGACCAACAGACCCCGTTGTGGCTGTAAATCACTAAATAATCCTTTTTGTGTAAGCTCATTAAACACTTTGTGTTCATTGTTGAGCCACTTTACGAAGAGGCAGAAAACAAACTTTTACCCAAAACAAAACAAACTTTTTACCCAGAAGTCGAGTAAAGCACCTAGAGCAATTTGATTGGGTGAGCAATAAGAATGGGCTGAGCTATACACAGGACAGGACACGTGCACTCTCTCTCGCTCAGCGCCATCTGCATTGCAGGTAAATACGTTGATATCCTTGTTTGCAGTTATTGTAAGATTTTTACAAAATAACTTTGCTCGCACCATGTTTTGAAACAATTTTTAGGAAAAAAATAACAGTGTAAATGAGCCTTAACACTCTTAAGTAACTTCGCAAGGGAGACAAATCTTAAAGGGTATATCTTTTATAAATATGCGAAACAAGCTCTGGCATTATTAGTATTTTAAAGATTTTGGAGGCCTATATGTATAACTCACAATATTGTTGCAACAGTAATCCTACGCAAAGAAATGGTCAAAGGAGCTCCAAGTGTAACGGATTTTAAGAATTTATTAATATATCTTCTCTGGCAAGGTGTTTATTCGTTGAAATATTTTTCGGGGGAAAAAACGCTCTATAAACTAAAAAAACAAACAAGAAATGACTGTAAAAAAAAACCCAAAAAAACAACAGTTATCAAAAATTCGCATAACGCACAGGTGTCAATCATGCGGCCCTCAGGCCAGATCAGGCCTGCTAAGGGTTTTCTTCCGGCCTGTGAAACAACACCCAGAAAAGTACAAGAGAAAAATGAGCTGCAGTATGAAATATTGACAAAGCCAGGCAGCACTCGCAAAGCGCTCTCTCTCTCTCTCTCTCTCTCTCTCTCTCTCTCTCTCTCTCTCTCTCTCTCTCTCTCTCTCTCTCTCTCTCTCTCTCTCTCTCTCTCTCTCTCTCTCTCTCTCTCTCTCTCTCTCTCTCTCTCTCTCTCTCTCTCTCTCTCTCTCTCTCTCTCTCTCTCTCTCTCTCTCTCTCTCTCTCTCTCTCTCTCTCTCTCTCTCTTCATGCATCATTCTATTCTTTTCGCTCCATCTCTTTTATCTCTTTCTAACTGTTGCTATTGTTTCTCTCTTTCTCTTTAATCTATTAGTCCAACCCATGTGAAAGTGTTTTTTTCTACCATGTGGAACCCGAGGGCAAAGGAGTTTGACACCCCTGGCATAGCGTGACAAATTTAGAGTTTTATCTCCTCTCGGGTGTGACAAAAAGCAGAAAAAGCTGATGCAGGCACAAGAAGATAACAGTGTCTCAAATGAATATATTAAAGAAGGCTCAAACGACCAGAAGCTCATCATAGAGAAGAAAGCAAACCCCAGATGAATTGAGGCACTGTGATTTAGGATATTCAAAATCAAAGGGATGCATCTTGAAACCTACTTCTCCAAAGCTGTTACGACATCCTGCAAGCCCTGAGGACCGGTATTGTTTTTATCCCAGATCACGGTCCTGAAAAGAAACACAAACGCATTATATGATACAGATGTGCAGATTAAGGTGTGCTTCGGCACTGCGATTGTCACCTGAGTTTAGAGTTGATTTGCAGGGCCTTTGCTAGCATCTTAGCTCCCATGTCGCCCATGGCGTTGCCGCTGATGTCCAATTTGGCGAGTGACGTGTTGCTCCCGAGTGCATTCAAGATGATCGTCAGATCGCTTTTCAGGCGAGAGTCAGCCAGAGACAAAGAAGTGAGAGGCTAGGAAGCAAAGAAAAGCTGTCAATTTAAACATTTAGAATGTACTCTGATGAGTTATTTGTTTATACTATGTTGCACTTAGGAGTGTTAGTCAAGTTTTACACTAGGTGAAAAGACACATGCTGGTCTACTAGTGATCCCAAGAGCAAAGAAGAAAACCGCAGGTTCGAGAGCGTTCTCCATTCGGGCCATGGTGTTGTGGAATGCTCTCCCCCCTGAGATTCGATCTGCAACCTCAGTGGAACCTTTTAAATCGAGGCTTAAAACAAACTTCTATTCTATAGCTTATGAATGACCTGATATTTCATGTTGACAATATCTGTGTATTGTTTGTTATTGCAACATCTGTTGCACCCTGGTCATCCTGGAAGGGGGATTACCTAATGTGCTGTCCCTTCTCAAGGTTTCTTCATTTTCCTCATATTGAGGTTTTTGAGTTTTTCCTTGTCCTCATGTAGGTTTTAAATCAGGGGATTGGTGTAATAGTGGTCTGTAGTTTGCAATAATCTTTGGTCTGTGCAGCCATTGCGACTCCTTGGGCTATAAAAGTAAACATGACTTGACTCAAGAGTTAAAAGTTAAAATATTACTTGTGCAGTGTAAATCCTATTCAACTAATATTTTCTTTACTTTATAGGGTCACTTATTTTCCACACTTTAAAGAGTCCATTATTTTCTACACTGAGATGGTATTTTGTGTTTAGTATCATTGCATTAACTTTAAAATGACTATCTGAGAGTGACAGGAGTAAAATCTATATGAACTCAATTTTCTCCCCCAACACTGGAGATTAGTTTATTCCCTTTTACTCTTTTCATTGTTGAAATAACACCGGTGGAGTTAATCCACTTAAACAATGCATACCTATCTCTGGTATATTTACTGTGTACATTGTAAATACTGTGGCTTTAAATACTGTGCAGCTTATTCATTTTTTGTGGCAGCACAGAGGAAAACGGCGGGCTGCTCTTTTCCACAATGCATGCATTCTAAATACAAAACGTTGTGGTGCCGTCTTGACAGGTATGTCGCGAATATAACATTTGTCTAATTCGCAAATATTTTTCAAGATTTGCGATTACCGTCTTTTTTTTTCTCTCCACCCCCCTCCTCTGTGACCACCCTTGACTGAAATGTCAAACCCAATGTAGCTATAGGCTACATATATTTACCATCACGACTAGTTGTACACAACTAAGTTTTATATAGTGTACTATAGTAGCCTTATTGTAATAGTTAACTGATTGGTGTAATTAAAACACCATTGTGTAAGAGACCGTGGTTACATTGGATTTTCCTCTGTAAACATATGTTTGAATTGAATTTTGAATCTAATTCCCCAGTCTGTTTTCAAAGTAAGACACACTACAAACTTATTCTGTTGTGTGGCTTTGGGAGATTACATAGGAATAACACACTTGTGATTTGTTTCCCTGAATACTATAGGAATGATAACAAGCGAATGCAATTCCACCGAGGACATCAACACTAATGGACATGTCTGTGTTGCAATCTGGGACTTTTCTCCACAATATGGTGGTCCGGGGGCTGTCTAGAAAAATATAGGCCTCAAATTTTACGGGACTCAACCCTTTTGGTTTTCCTTTCGGCACGTAGTAAACATACGCTCGTCTTTGTAATCGCCATCTTGAATAATGGTCAGAGCAGGACCTAAAACGACGCAGCTGTAAACGGCAGCAGCTGAGCACGGGTACAATGCCGTTGGCATTCCGCAGCCAAAGGCGTTGACGGCAAGTTCCCCATGCAGTTGGTGCCAGGTGTGCTCCAGGCTTAAAATGTAAGAAATAGTCATTTTTTATGGAGGTTGAAGCCTAAGTCTTAAAAATCGTGTGCATGTGGCTTTTAATCAGGCGCACTCTGTAGTCCAGAATTAAACATACTTGCTAAAGACCAAAATGACAAAGGCAGAAAAGTCATGTTTATTGTATAGACCTTAATCACAAAAAATCCAATCCACAAAAAAAGGGCTGCACAAACCACCATTACAGCATACGTTGATCTGAAAGCTACATAAGGGCAATGACCTCTAAAACCCATGCAAGAGGAAAATGCCTTGAGAAGGTGTTGGAAAAATGGATTGGTCTCTCAGCAACTGTCTTCTCATTGCTTAGATCATACCTCCTAGATATATGGTGATATGACCACTGACCCTTTTAATGTTACCTGTGGCGTTCCGCATGGCTCAGTATTTTCGCCCCTTCTTTTTTAGTATCTATATGTTTACGCTTGGTTATATTATTGCCAATATAATATTAGTTCGATTGCTATGCAGACGAAACTCAACTGTATCTGTCAATGGAGGAAACTGTTCCGTTAGGTAGGGGAAATATGTAGGCACCGGAGGAATCATTTAAAGTCCGTGTTTGCATGCAGCTGGAATGCAAATTGAAACAGCAACAAGTCCCACATTATAAATGAGGGCATTTTATAGCTTTTTTGTGCAAAGTGTTTCACAATATTTTCTCTCAGTCACACATAAAAGGCTGCAGGGCAACCGACCCAGCAACCCAGCACGTTGACCTGACTCACTTGTGCTTGCATGCTGTGTACAAAAAAGCAGAGTGTGACCCACTTAAGATGGCAGAAAAAAAACTGCAGTCTTCGTCAAAATTTAAACTCGGGAACAATGGAAAGTATCAAAACCAAATACATTAAACATAATAGAAAAACAACCCAATTATAAGGCCTGTATATTCTCTTAGCATAATACTTCAGATTGTCCGATTAATCGCAGAAATTAAGAAATCATTCCCCCAGGATAACATTCGCCATTTTTAATCAATCTAGGGAAGTGTGATAATGTATTAAAAATAATTAATGTCAAAATTAGAAAGAGATTAACAATTCAGAAGATGGATTGTGTTGCAGCAGTAGCTTCGTGCTGAGCTAGTTTGTCCTATCTGCTGATGTATACTTGCAAATGAGAAATCTTTTGTTGTGTTAAACAGATTTTAACATGCCTACAAATATTTACTACGAATGTGTGCTTTAATGTTATCAGGAAAAAATATCAATCGGATTGTTGATGCGATGTCTCATCAATACATTATGTGGTAAATAGTCTGTATGTTAGAATCTTGTTTTTCTTTATATTCACTTATTCAGTGCCACTAATAGAGATACATTTTCAGAAGCAAAGTCCCAGAGTGTCCAAACGTAAAAATATGTATATTTTTGGTTTTATTTATAAAAACAAAAACAAAAACAAAAAACAACCACTAATGGAAAGGGTTTAGTGCAGCTAATCAGAAAGTATCAAACCTCTGGGAATGATATTAGTATGATAAATCACCACTAGATGGCAGAAGTGCTTTTCATCAGATCTTTATTCACACATCAAGGAAGCCCTCACTACCTATTCTTGCTTCCTATATCCAGTGATTAAGTGTGTAGGTGGCGCTGTATGGCAAATATAGGTGTTGTGAAGGAGTGTGGTCAGAGTAGCAGAGATAAGTACAGACTATGAACGCTTTGAGCTTTTTTCTTTAAAAAAAGAAGTTCGTTTGTCATCGATGATGCGTAAATTCAGAGTTCTTGCAAAAAGATGTTATTTTGCAAGCATAGTGTATACTGTAGTAATGAAATGAAATGAAATGATCTGCATTTATATAGCGCTTTTCAAGTTGTTTGACTTCCCAAAGCGCTTTACATTGTGCTTCACATTTCCCAATAGCGGCCGTGATCTGTGCAGCCATGTAAGGCGCTAACCTGCTTATTGGGGGTTCAGTGTCTTATCCAAGGACACTTCGGCATGTAACACGGACAAGCCGGGATTCGAACTGGGATCCCTTAATCCTAAAACGATCGCTCTACCTCCTGAGCTACTGCCGCCCCTAGTATTGGATAGCTTGAAAAAAAACTTTAAAATAAAAATAACAGATGATGGTTGAAGCTTTCTTTTGATATCTCCTATGCCTACATAGCTACAGAACAAAATTTTATGTAGGCCTCCAAAAATGAGTAAATACAGCAAAAATTGGTTGGCACCTGCTCTTCCCATTTGAAACGTCTGGCATTGAATGGGTTAAAGCAGGGGTCTTAAACTCGCAGCCCCCAACTTACCTTCACGACCATAAGGCGCACATAAAAGTCTCTGATTTTCTTAAAATTGTGCGGTGCACAGTCTGTGATGTAGAGCGGCGGACGTAGACTAGCTCAGTGGGCCTTTAAGATTGGGCACTCGCCCCGAATCTATGAGGTCACAGGTTCGAGGCTTGGCCGAGTCATAGACCTTCATTTTTGAATGAAATCCGATGTTTTTCTGAGATCAGTAACATTGCCAACTAAATGCAACTTGTATATGTACTCCTTGGACTTTTATACATTTCCTGTGTCTCCCTTGTGCAGTAGACGACACTCGACATTACAAGCAATTTGCAGAAGTACTCATGGATGCTAAGACCGTAGTGTATCTAGCAATTGGAAAGTTATTGTTCTCGTCATTTTCCCATCCAGACCAGGATTACGGTGGCTCTCCATAAACACAAAGTTACTTTGCTTGCAAAATAACATTTTATTTCAACAACACTGAACCTATGAATGAACGATGCAAGAACTTTTCAGCGCCTGATATTTCCAGTGACGTGATCATACAATTTCAGTTACCATGGCTATCAGTTCCTGCGAACATTCATGAAACGTCATCCCTCTCTGCCCGGAAGATGCCGAAGGCACTTGTTTATTTTATTTATTTCTTTTTTTTTTTCATTTTGAGCATGCTGTGTACTCCTTCATATTCTGATCATTAGATCACCTTCACCCCAATCGTGACTCATGCAGTAGACAGAGGAGGGTGCGTACATATTAGGGCAGGGGTTGGCAAACTACAACTCGCTGACCACATGCGGCCCATCAGGCTTTTAATTTAAACAAATCAAACAAAACTAGTCAAAATATCATGACAATAGTTTATAAAGTGCTATTAATAAAAACGTGTTTCTTTGTGCCAACTTTGTCCCAATTGGGCCTTTTGATATCACCAAGAAAAAAACTAGAAAATGAAGACAAAAAGTGCTTAAAAACAAAGACCATATATATTATTTGACTTTTATTCTGAAAAGAAGACGAATACTAAAGAAAAACTACAGAAATGCTACGACAGTAATAATATATTACAAAAATACTACTGCAGAAATATTACCCCAGAAATACTACAAAATTAAACTACAGTAATATTGTGTCCCGTTTCATCTGGAGGGATGAAAGCATGACCAACTTGGGTGCCGAGGTGCTTAACCTGGTTGGGTGTTTGGGCATTTTGGTTGACCATGGTCAAATTTTTTGTTTTTGGCTACTTTTTCCTTTTTTTTTTCTTTTCTTTGTTTTTGTGTATGTGTCCTGCTGTCGGTTACCCTCTCGAGGGATATGACCAGGGTAGATAAATAGAAAATAACAAAGATACTTAAGAATTATGACAACAATAGACACTCCCAAGAAAGTGTCAAGAGGTATGTAAATACTACAAAAATATTACTACAGAAATACTTCAAAATTGAAGATCAAATGAAATGCTTAAAACAGGGAACCCATATATTATTTTTTAAATTGTTTTAATCGTGATCGTTTGAAAAACAGTTTAAAGAGACTAATTTATTTAAAAGAAACATAACAAGCAGATATCAGCATGTATGATTATTCAGAAATGTAAAACATAGGATAGGTCCTCAAAATCTGCCCCTTAGCCAAGTTTTTGATCGCAATGCCGCCCCAGACTACAAGAAGTTGCCACCCCCTGTATTATGGAGTGAAATCGTAGGAGAGTAAGGCAGGAAAAAAAATAACGAGGCAATATTTTATAGTTCAACTGATCGATAATGGAAACCATTTATACAACGATCACAAAAAAGTAGCAGTCAGCATTACACACATGATTGTAATGAAGGCTTAATCATGTGAGGAATGCCTTGCCGACAGTAATGGACCTTTAAGAGCCAGACAAGTAAGGAAATGAAAAACTCACCGACTCTTCCTCCTGGATCATGTGAACCAGACTGTCCAACACTGGGGCGAGGTTTCTGAATCAGATAGATGGCATGATAAGTGCTTCACATATCAGAAAATATTTGAAAAGCAATCTTGGATTTCACCTTATCATGATATTACTATAGTAAATTGACTGCATTTCTTAAGCTTTTTTAACCAGTCACTGAAGACCTTTACAATGGGGTTTACGATGTACTTCAGACCTAACAATTCACACAGCACTGGTGAGTTATTTTCAAAACAGGTATGCAGGCACCCCAGTTGTCCGTCGCAGGTACACTGGTGCCCGCGTTTACCATGTTGGAGACCCCTGAGCTAGAGGATATACTCGATCGGATGTTTGGGACCCATTTTCAAGGGCATCACAAGCACTATTTATAAAACAGCAAAAATATAACACATCAGCACTGTTCAATGTGTATCGAAAATATGGTCGCTTGGAATTCTCGGCGCGAAGTTTGTAATGGCGAATGCAGAGCAGCCAATCAGAGACATGGATTTTGCAAATTTTGGAATTTGTGTACCATTTTCTGCTTTTAGTTTTTGCGAGTGATGCAATGAGGCTGTGAAATACAAGCCCGAACTAGTGAGAGAACACAGTATTGCAGTTGAGTCATGTTTGTGAAGCCCCACAAAGCAAACCATACTTGGACTTGATGTTGTTGAAATTCTTGCCCAAAGACAAGTGTCTTATGGATCGGTTTTTTGCCAACCATATCAACAGAGTTGATAGATCAGAGTCCAGGCCTGGAGAGAGGGAACGAAACATCCTATTTATTCCACTATAAACATTGAAAAGTCGTCCAAAAGGCTGTGCCTCACCATTGTCAGAGATATCCAAGCTGGAGATGTTTGGAATCTCAGCAATGCATCCTTCTAGTATCTGCGACCCTCCAGAACGCAACTGTCGGCACAAGAGCACTCAGTCAGACAAGGACAACAGACACACTCACATACTCACGTGACGCACAGGCCATTGCATATGTGACTCAGTAGTTGCATAAAAGACATTCCCAGAAGCTCAGCCACACCAGAACATTCCCAAGAAAGTGTCAAGAGGCATAAACAAAAAATGTTGGGAGTAACATGCAGGGTGTTAATTTCAAAATTAAAAGGTGATATGTTTAATGTGTGACAGATAACAACATGATGATTTTTAATTACTAGGGATGCACAATTAGGGTTCTCCCCAGCATTTCACATTTAAATTTAAGACTTTTTAAGACATTTTCAAAACCACATCCAATAAAATTTAAGACCAATCTCACACCTATGCTGAGTCGTGACAGACAGTAGCGCCCAACGCCACCAGGCCACGCGGGGATCTTCAAACCCGGCCCGAACCTAAAGAGTGGCGAAAGTATTGCATACCCGGCTAAAGTTTAATTTGAAGCGCGGACGGACCACGTTGGCACCGAGGGGGAACTGGCCAGGCCTGAGGTGGCTGTGAGCAAGACTGCGTGGGGGTCTGACCAACACGGGCGCCAAGGCAACCTGTCATCGAGAGGATGGGACCAAGTATGGGTACCCAGCCTCCCCTGGGGTCTGCCACAGAATGCCATGCAACCAGGTGGGAATCGAACCCCGCCTGGAGGCGCTCAGCCGCAATGGAACGTGGGGGCGATCCTTCGACCCTTAATCCCAAGGGAACTCCCAGTTCTCTTAAGAACGTAGGCAGGGGACTCTGGGGGCGAACCTGAACTGTCCTGGGTGGCAAAGCACAGCACCGCGACAGGGTTGGGACTTCAGCCAGGTGACCCAGAGACGGAGGTAGGCATGTTCTGACACATTGCATTTATCGTTCAGGAACCGATAAAGTCGAAGAAAATAAACAACAATTTCAAGACACAACGTTCCATACTTTTGTAAATGTTCTTCTTACATAGTTATAAGCTATATCAGGCACGTAAGACATTTGAGAGTTCAATTTAAGACCTGAGGACAAAATTTAAGACCTTTTCAATGCCTAAATTTGCGGTTATCAAATTTAAGACTTTTTCAAGTGCTAAAGAGCTTGGGGGAACCCTGACAATAATTATTGGGCCGATAGACGTCACAGTTGGCAGCCTTAAATATTACTAAAATATTATATCAGCCAACAACATTTCTTGGATAGAGTCCCGGTATTTATGTTTCTCATTATAATATATTACGATTTTCTTTGAAGCTGTGGTCAAACTTGGTCATGTCTCCTCTCTACCTTTCTGTAATGTAAACGAGGTATGCAAGAGGTAAGCCATTATTTTGTTGAGCATTGCTCAGGATGTATGCAACGCTGTTGTGATTGCATGGGCTTCTGAACGTTAGTGAGTACAGTGAGTTTTGGATTGTTTATAGAAAGTCTTTCTTTGTCGGACTCCTTGATGTAAGTTTATGCTTGAACGCTGATTTAATCAAGGTTTACAGATTCCAAATGATTAAGATTGACGGAATAAGCAAGTGTCTGCAATTGCGACACAAAGCGACTTTTCTGCAATAGCATTGAATTGTCTTAATTTTTACAGATAATGCTGTGGTAAAACAGTGTAAGCAACAAGATTAAACATGGTAATCCAGGGTAAAACATGTAATGGACTTTAAAGAAAAAAATAGGATAAAAGACTGGCCAGTCTCTTAGCACTATGTTGCATATTTATACTGACAAAGTTTTAATAATAGTGCAATGAAAAATAGTGCATGGTAACAATACTGCAATGAAAAGTCGAGCAATAACCTTTGGCAGCAAATTTGGGGAAGTCTGGAGGCTGAATGCTAATAGTGAGATGTTTTAATTTGGTGAATAACAGACTAGTATGCTTTTTCCTGATATGCTAATATTTTGAAATAGGATATTTGACTGCCTGCCATCATCAGCAACATTAAAACAGTAAAATACTTGTAATAATTCAGTCGATAAATAATTAATCCAGAGTGTTTTTTTAATTTACATTAAGTCATGTTTATTTGTATAGCCCTTAATCACAAAGAGTCTCAAAGAGCTGCGCAGACTAACTATTCCAAACCACAGACTATTATTACACCATCCCCTGATCTAAAACCTAAACTTACATCAGTCAGTTATTATATTGACAAACGGATTCATTATTGATTGGTCGATTGAATGATAAAGCTAACCTAGTGTCTCAAACACTTTTCGGAAACACGTTAACCTTTGAGCTAATGTAATGTTAAATACGTCGTAAACAAAAATAAAGACATTTAACAAAATATTGCAGGTTGAATGTTTTTACATTTCTTTTTTAAATTAATATAGCATAAAGTTTAAAAAATGTTTTTGCAGTTCTTGGTATTAGTCCCTAGAGGCAGTATTGTATCGATTATTGGTGCCGGTTGGTAAAAGGGTTATTGTGCATCTATTGTAATTACCATTATCATCACACGAGGCATCCAATGAAAAAACATTAACTTGGTTCCTACAGGTTTCTTCACAACAGATTTAATAATTTTTGACGGTTTAGGAGATATCAAACATAGAAAACACCAAAATAGTCACTGCCTACTAGGTTTTTACACGTTCATATAAGCAAGCAAACAACCAAAAACAAACAAAAAAGTAATTTAGTTGTAGTGGGGGTTTAACATGTTATCTTAAATAAACAATTGCATGTTGATTTGTGGCTTGCTTGATTGATTGATTGAAAACAAACAAACAACAAAAAACTATTGGATTACTCAGCCTTGAGACACAATACTTCAAAAGCACTCAGATTTGGACACCATACTCCTTGAACGCAATTGTAGCGAATATTCAAGCCGTTTATGTGTAGGTTTGCCAAAGGGACAACTTCATAAAATGAAACTGATAATAAAACACAAATAATTACACGACATGATGGTTAACTGGTGCAGGAATGATTTAAAAAAGAATCCAAACATTATTTAAAAAAAAAATGAACCAGACATGCAAATAAAATAGAAAATTTGGTAATGAGTAATCGGTAGCCTATAGGTACTTACACAATGGCCAAGCTACAGAGGCATTAAGAGGAGAGAAGAGCGTGTCAAACGCAAGCCAACAATTAGTAGCAACAACAGAAAGATGCTTAATAATTGCACCCTGCTGACACATTTGCATCCTGTGCACTCCGCTTCTTGTGCATGCTACTTGGAAGACTGCATTTGGCAAAAAGCTCATTAGGGAATCAAATAACGGCAGGAATGCCTCGTTTAAGTTCCAAAGCTTTAGGACAGAATATTTCTACTGCTATCTGGAAACAAATTTTCTCGTGTGATTTGTATTCATGCATACTCTTTGGTGATCCTATTTAACCTGCAGAAAGTCTATTTTTTCCTTCTCAGAAATTCACAGATGAAACATCTTTGGTGTATGAGTAGAAGCAGGGAATATTAGCCGCACCAACATCCCCAACTCTGCCCACTGTCTGCTAGGTATTTGAAAATACCCGCTGCCATGTCACAAGTCTTTCAAATGGTTTTGGAGTTGCTGGTACAAAGCTTAGTCCAGCAAAGGAAGATCAGTTACAAATAAATAGGTGTCACACCCACCCAAATAAGGGTGAAAATGGCACTTGACCAAAAGCATTCAAAAGTAAATTTTCAAAAATACACTATTGCAGTATTGAGAACAGAGATTAAAATCTAAAAAGTGTTAAAGGAAGAGGATCACAGTGCGATGTGCCAATAATTGACCTATGGCTAAGCCCCGCCCTCCAGCGTATTGAGACATTCACAGTGCATAGCCAACCCAATAGTCAGACATTCTCTGCTGTAGGCCACATCTAAATCGTGTCTGGTATGTGGTCGTCCAGAGCACCATCTCAACATGGTTAAAGTTAATAAGGATGTCCACATCTGTAAGTCGACGTAGTGTTTGAGGCAACATATTGTCAATTTGCTGGAGAGAAATATAAAGTTATTTATAACGTTAACATTTCTAACATTTGGCTGACGTTAGCTAACATCATGTGACTTTGTTTACTGGGAGTTCAGTGGCCTGTTATTTACTAGTTTTTGTACTTTGTTGGTCATACATGAGTGAAAAAGAACTATCGTGGTTAACATGGAGGTTTAAGCTAGCTTTAGATTGATAAAAGCTAGTAGCAATAACAAAGCCTTTTTTGTTACAAGTCACGTCAAGTTAGGTTAGTTAGTTGAAGGTAAATTAAATTTCTTGCCCTGCAGTGCATGAACAATGCAGATTCTTTATCTTGTTATTTAAGATGGTGGTAACAACGAGCTGAGGCTTTTTCCGTTTACATTGTGACCTGTATATTTTTGCCTGAAGATGAAGCTATTCATCAACTTCTCAACAAAAAAAATCATTAATACTACCCTCAAATACATAGTTCAGGCCCTTTTGGCGATGATGTGTGATCTTTCTGGGCCCAAAAAGTATCAATTGCCTAATGCAAAATCTCTCCTACTTTGTCACTAGCCATAGCGCTCTTAACAGAATGTCGAATGTTTTTTAAGAGTGACTAAAGGAGGCGGGGCTTAGTCATAAGTCAATTGGCTGCATTGTTGTGTAATGAGGGCAAATCCCACCTCACAGCAGCTGAGGTCGAGTGACACGTCCTTCACATTTGGGTTACTAGCCAAGCCTAACAGGAGAGCTCTACGAGTTGGACATAAAATATTTAAAAAACTGATCGATTAGGCGGCTGTTGTTGTTGTGCTTCACTTACTTGAGGACATCTGGTGCCAGCCTAGTTCCCGAAACGTTAACCGAGCTTAGAGATATGGCGCTGCTGAAGAAGTGCTTAAACGATGGCGGCACCTCCTTGCCTTTTCTAAACACACAAAAGCAGTCAAAAATAAAACATGACATGCATCTGTATCAGGGGTCGGAAACCTAAGGCTCGAAAGCAATATATGGCTGTTTTCATAAGTACATATGGCGAGGAGATAAAATTCTGAATATACAGATTTAAAGACAAGATTAAAGTGGTACATTTGATATGGGACACAGGCTCTGGCACCTTTCTTGTTTCATTAATTCTATAAAATCATTTGATGTCACACGGTGGAATGAAATGTGCTGAAAAATTGGATTTTGTCTAGAGAGCTGATTTGGCGGTTTGCCGCATTTTGTCATAAAACCAATTGGAGCTGCAACAATTAATCTATAAATTCAATGCTTAAAAGTGTTTGCAACTAATTAAATCATTAGTTGGGAAAAAGATTAAATAAATTATATATATATATATATATATATTATATATATATGTATATTTTGCTACTTAGAGTCCCTAAGTAAGCCAAAAAGGTTCCCAACCCCTGATCAATATCAACAATAAAAGACCCTTTAAAACAAATCTTGTCCGCCCCCCCCTATGGCCTTATGCACAGGTTAAAGGGACAGTGTGTATATTTTGACCCCTTGATGTTGCTGTATTGTGTTGTGCATCCGGGGAAAAAGGGGTGCAAAAAAAAAAAAAAACGGAACTACGGACAGTTAAAGTGAAAAAATTATAAATATTTTTTACCCACCCTTTCACGAGGTTTTGGGTACCCGTAGTAACAAGATTGCGGAACAATTATGTCAGTTCACTGTAGGTGGGGCTCAGGTAAAAATAAACATGGATTTTTCGACCAGGGTTTTCTAAAAAAAAAAAATGCATGCTGATATTGGTTTCAAAGGTTACCAGTAACAGTAGAGACATCCTGATCTGACTCGAATACAACACTTACATCATTTGGTTGCATTTTTTGTCTGTGTAAATCGTCCTCCTACTCTTCAGAGAGTAGTCGGACCTTGGCATTGACTGTACAGTACCTTGAAAAATATTTGCACCGTCCTGGTTTAGTATCCAGAGCAACCCAACCCAACCCAAGGACAAGACCAAAAAAATTGAAGATGCTGCTGTTAGTGTGGTAAGTTTTGCACTCATTTACGATACTAAGCAATGACACACTTCTACATTGGGTTTAAAACCTTTATTATTCCTGAGGCCTAAAAATGGGACTTCATTTTTATTTATATCAAAGGCCACATTTTTTTAGGATTTTATTTAATGGCTGCCTTGCCAGTCAGCATTAAATAATAGGATATGCAGGCCCATACAATTTACCACTAGGAGGCGCACACACCGTCCCTGTAAGGAGATCTCAACTTTAGTAATGGACAGAACACTGGCCAGTGATATTCTGTCCCACTACTTCCCCTGCTCATCTTTCCTCCACAGTCAACAGCCCCAGGCCACCCTCAACATTAGCTCTTTTCACTGCTTGATGAAGTTGTCAACTCTCTTGAGACTCAGTGAGATTACACGACAGGGTCTAAAACGCTCTAGACCATCTGTTACATACATTAGAAGTCCTAAAATGTAATGATTGTCAGTTTGTCATGACGGCCATTCGTCAGTAGGTGTCAGACAGGAAAAGAAAAGGCGAAGATATTTGGAAAGAAAAGTCTGCTAACAGGATTTTGTCTGTCCAACACTAGAGCTGGGGCCCTTACCTGTGAGGAAAGACACTCTTTGAAATGTTGAGTATAGACAGATGCTGGGCTGAGCCTCGTAACAAAGCAGAACAAACCTAGAAAATGTAATTACAAAAAAGATTATTGCATTAAAAAGTAGGACACATTTTCAAATACATTGATACTTTTGTAATAAATGCATTATTGGTACTATCTTGGCACTTTCTATAACAGCACAGCTCACACATCTGAACACTAACTTTAGATAATGTTTACAACTAAGCACATCAAAATAAGGCCTCTTCCATACAGTAGCAGATTCAAAGACCTAGATTTCCCTAAAATATTGTCTGTTTAACAGGAAATGCATTAAATGACTTAAATAATCTTGTTAAATAAGCATCTGTGTATTCTTGGTTCATTAGCAGGATCATCAGCATCTGTGACAGACTGACAGCTGGCTGTTTCTCAGACAAATCAATAGTGTTGTAGTTAGCTCAGAAATAGCTGAACCAAAATAAAGTAAGAGTGTCCTAATTCTGTATGCAAGGGCGAGGTTTTGGTGTGGACAGAGGTGACATGTCCCCACCAATATTGAACTATTATTGTTTTGTAACTACCACTATAATGAGATAACTTTAAAAAATGAGCTATGTCTCCATCAATATCAAGACAAAATCCACGCCCTTGTCCTGATTAAAAAAAAAGCTTTTTCCTTTTAAAAGGCATTAGTAATCACAGTTTAATAAAGACAAAAAGTAAAAAAAAAAATGTACATCATGTTAAAAAAAGTTAGTTCTTGAACAATCGTAAGAATAAATGTTCATCCTAAGAATGTGAAGTTTCCCTTTTGTCTTGTATTTGTCACTCACTTGGTCCAATGAGCAGTCAGTGTTGGAGAGATCCAGGGTTGTTAATCGGTTGGGCTGGCTTAAGAAATTGTAGAAGTGCTATAAAGCAGGGGGAAAATACATTTAACTCAAAAGCATTAGCCAAAATATTCTTAATTACCTAATGTATTTGTGTACAAGAAGCATTTTTTATACCATAAAAAAGAATTTAACGTTTGGGTGCACGTTATACACGAAGTGTAACCGTAATACCATATTTGTGCAATGATTGATTAATCAAAAAATGTTGCTGACCAGAATGGTAAATTATTGGATGCAATGTGAATCCAATCCAGATTGCGGTGGCAGGAGCGCCAAATTCTATCCGCTAGAGCACCAGAGATATAGATGACTGGCGAAAAGACGTTACATAACTTATTATCACATTATTTTTATTAACGGTACCAGAAACAAGTGTTAGAGAATTGAGAAAACAGAAAGTCAGCCAAATTGATTAAAAAAAAAAAAAAAAAAAGCACATCAAGATGAAATGATCTGCATTTATATAGCACTTTTCAAGTCAATGAAGACTTCCCAAAGCGCTTTACAATGTGCTTCAAAGTTCACATTTACCCATTCACACACACTCACACACCATGCAAGGCGTCAACCTGCTTATTGGGGTTAGGGGTTCAGTGTCTTACCCAAGGACACTTCGACATGCAACACTTGATCCCAAGACGAGCGCTCTACCTCCTAAGCTACTGCCGAACTATTTAGTGTATCTGAAAATTAATCTGACATTTCATGAAAATATTTTAAACCTGATGTTGGTATAGTGTTCATAGGTAACATTGTCAATAGATTATGTGCAGCCATGATTAAAATAATCAATGTTTGTCCCTTACAATGCTTTGCTTGAGCAAATAAAAAGTAAAACAACATTTTATACCCATTTGTAATAAAAAATTAGGGGTCCGCGTTATACACGAGTGCTTTCTATACACAAATAAATACGTGTTTTTTAGAACACATTTTACTCCACCATGTAATAACATGTAAAGAAAAAGCTCAAATTGATTTTCTCATAAGAAACAATTGTTTCTTCAGATTAATCAAAGCAGCCTTGCTTTATCCTCATAGCGCAAATTATGACAGCAGCTTTGTCTGTAAAAACTGATTTGCTGCCTGGCTACAAACAGAATCTGTACCTGAAATTGATGTGTTATTTCCCTTGTTTGCACTGTGTATTACAACAGGAGAAATGTTAGGCACCTGCATGTCATCTCCTCTGAGGATGTTCCCTGAGAGGTCCAGATGGACCAAGCTGCTGGGGATAGATGGGTTGGCACTCAGTGACTGACAAAGGCTGTTCACGCCTGAAACACAACATAACACACACACACACACACACACACACATAAGCAGAGGCTGCATCAACATTTTTCATATCTATTTTTATACAGAATATTGAAGAAAATGAATTGTCAGTGAAGAAAAAGCAAGGCATGCATAACATTCTTTATAAAAATCAGTGTGATAAAACGATCTCTGCCGAAATAATCAGCAACAACTCTGACGGCTACATTGGTATTGAACACGATAAGGGTATCGACGGTTGGTCTGTGCATGACATTGACGTATTACGTGTCGAGTTGCTGACCCGTGTCACATCTATCGTATGACTCACACAATCCCTGTTAAAGGGACTTGAACCAGATTCGGACTGTGGATTGATTTATTTGGCAGCAAGTTACATGAGCTCTACCACTTTGTTGGGGGAAAGTTCCAAGCTAATGAATATAGAATATGCTGAATTGCAAATCTTAAAGCCCCAATGTGTAATATTTGAGCACTTGATGGCCCTGTGTTGTCCGATACAAGCAAGGGCCGGTTATACACGACAGAGCTTGGCGGCGCGATGCCGGGAGAAAATGACAACTATCCTAGAAAGGATTCCACTGTGAGTAAGAAATACAAATTTATCGACCCATGATTTTTCTTGAAATAAATTAACATGGTTATGCTAGTTCGTGTGTTTTTGCTTAATATTTAAATCAATTTTTTTTTTTTTACTGTGTAAAGGTTTGTTGTTCCACCTTTAACAATAGTCAAACATCTTTGAGAAAAACAAAAATCAAATACAAAGCACAGCTCAAAAAGTGAAATTGGGGCACTATTATTAGGGATTTTCTACCAAGCAAAATAAACAATATAGCGTATGAACCCCGGCTATAATTCAGATTATTTTTTACAGTTTTGCTACTTACCAGATTTGTATTGTGTTCTACTTTCGTTAAGTAAAAACCCATCGAATATTTTTTTGGAACCCAGCCACAGCAATAAACGAGGGATCATTGCAGTTGCATATTGAAGACAGTCTTATGATTTAATTCAAATAATTGATTAATCAACTTCTATTCACTTATGAAATAAACCTGAATATTTTTTTTTTATTTAATGTTTGGATACCATTTGGAATGAACATAGTGCTCTTTTGGGCAGCTCAACATAGAATGTTTGACGATTAAAAAAAAAAAAGGATTATTGCTGTATTAAATTTGAAATCAAATGGTTTGGAACCTCACTTTTTTAAGGTTTGACAGAGGCTTCAGTAAAGTAATATCCAAAATTCTGGTTCTTTGAAAAATTTCCAACACCAGTGGGAACCTCCATACAGTTCTAAGCATTTGGCCATTTGGGAGTTAGGATTATAGATCGAGCCTCAAGCCATAGCCGCTGAGTAGAGATCAGTTGAAGCAACGCTGCACTGTGGAAAATGATAGCTCTTTATTGATTGCCCAAGGCCTAAGCTGTTTACAGTGCATCCCACAAAAGTACATCTAGTGTTGCAGCGCTTACTTTGATGGTAAACCAAGATTAAATCTTATCTACAAACCATTATTGTCAAGACTTGCAAACAAAAGAACAAAACCCTCTGAATTCTGAAAGCCCCAAGTTGTTTTTTTTCTTCCAAATATTTATTTTCCCTCCATCTCACAAATAAACTACATTCTGCAGAGGTATCAAACACATATAACACATATCAAATATTCCACAAGGGTAAATTTGTAGACATGCAAACTCTTAATCTGAATGTGGAAATGTACAATAACAGCAATGATAATGTATTCCTCCAATAACTTTTAAACACAAATACAATAGTTGTGGCAGACAAAAAAGAGCACATACCTTTAGGTGACAGTGAGGTTTTAGAAAAGTTTACATGCTTGAGCCCTGTACGAAGTTTGGCAAACTGTACACCAAGGGAGGAAATACCTGCAAGTAAAGATGTGATTGAAATAGTGTATCAAGTTGACTTTTCCAATTATATTTAGGGCGACAAAAATGAATACATTATTATTATTATTAATAAACATTTCTGTGTTTAGGGGTAAGTTGGCATTACAAATTTGTTTGGCAACTTCTAAATTGTATTTCTTAAAGGGACACTGGGTAAGGTCCGACAACTAGCTGTATTGTGTAGTGCAACAAAAAACACCTGCTACAAAGCACAAGGACGAATACAAACTACGGAGAGTCAAGGGGACAAAACTGCACCTTTTTTAGCTCATTTTTTTTGTCCAGCCTTAAACAAGGTTTTCGGTTTGGAGGGGGATAAGGTGAGCCTCATGTTATGTAAAAAAAATGTTGTTTTTTTTTAACTAAAATTAAAAAAAATAAACATGTTTATATGATAGTTCATTCTTTCGTGCTTATTATTCAAATCAATGTTTTTTTTCTGATGAAATAAAAAATATACAATGTCCCTTTGAAGCAATGCTTCTCAATTAATATCTGTCACACGCCCCCAAAAGAAGAACAACCCCCCGGAAGTCTGTCTCCTTATCCGTAAACAATACACCGCCAATGAGAGCGCCACTGCTCCCTAGTGTAGTGGAAGTGTAATTGCACTTTTTTTGGGTGGAAAGTTAAAAATAAATAAATAAATAAACTTCCAAGGGCAAACTGACCATGCCCCCTCTGACGGAGCCTGTATTAATGTCTATTCCTTTTTTCAACTGACAAAGCCAAACATTCATTTAATTCAAAAGTTTAATATCTCAATTGTACATTGAAGCAAATAAAAATGCGTTAATGCATAACTAAATATTTAACTAACATTGTTAGATACGGGTAGCACGGCGGCGCAGTGGATAGCGCGTGTGCAGCACAGTTCATCTCATGAGATCAAACCTCCTATGTGGAGTTTGCATGTTCTCCCTTGTGCTTGCGTGGATTTCCTCCGGGCACTCCGGTTTCCTCCCACATTACAAAAGAATGCATTTCAGGTTAATTGGCCGGTCCAAATTGTCCCTAGGATTGAATGAGCGAGCGAATTGTCTGTCCTTGTGTGCCCTGCGACAGGCTGGCAACCAGTTCAGGGTGTCCCCTGCCCAAAGATGGCTGGGATGGGCTCCAGTGCCCCCGCGAGCCTACTGATGATAAGCTGTGCAGATAATGGATGGATAGATAGTTAAATACTGAAAAACAAATGTTTGATACCTCGGTCCTCCAGTGGGTTATTGGCAAGATTAATGGTGGTGAGTCCTGAGCTTGGATTGTGTGCAAGGGCTGCAGCCAATTTCTGGGCAAAATCACTGATGGGAGGAAAGAGAAAAGACATCTTGAGTGCCTGACAAAGACTTGTTCGCTTTTGAAACACTTGTAAGAGTCACCAGTCTAAGCTAAAAATAAAAATTAACCCCCCCCCCAAAAAAAAAACAGACATACTAAAGGGTCGAAAGTCGTTTATGTTAACCAGGGAGTGTGCCGGGATCCAAACCGCAGTACACGTTTTGCCCAAGGTTGTTTTAAGGAGTTAAATTTAAGGTTAAAACTTTTGAAACCAGCAAAGCTCTACAAACAACACCATTGTAAAATTTTCTAACATGAGGTGAGTCAAGTGTCTTGACATTTTCACTCACGTTTTGAGACCTGCGCTATCCAGCATCAACTCCTCAAGTCGAGTGGAGCGAGAAACCACTCGCAGAATCTGCTCACAAACATCTGCAGACTTGGGAAATACACACATTTGAGAAAAGCGTGAAGGATGATAATATGAACCGATTACCGTATTAAAGATGTTCAGTTATTCTTCAAAAACACAGTCACACTTTACCTAGATTGGCTCAGAAGCTATCAATTAATTATATCAACTGAAATACAATTAGCTGAAAAAACAGATTGATCTTAACAAACAGGATAATTTTGGAAAACCTGCTTTGTGTTACTGTATTTGAAAGATTAATGAACACACATATAAACCACAATTTGGCCAGAAATGTATACACCTTATAACCTAGTGCACCCTATATACCACAGAATATGGCGGATAAGATTAGGAATGCGTAACAGTTATTAGTTACCGTACAAGGTTCAGGGTTTCACAGTATGTTACCGTATTTTAGCGATATTGTGCAATGAATAATCATAACGATGTTTAACGCTGACCTAAATTGCATGACATTGTGTGCTACGGAAATTGATCCAGAGTTGTGGCTGTGAGAGAGCAGACACTTTGCCATTAGACCACCAGTGGTAAAAACAACATGTGAAAAGGCATTATATCGCATCACATTACCACACTATTTTTACCCACGGTGCAAGGAACACTGAATTGCATATTGCAGTCTGACAAGTTAAACAGTCTATTTACTTCTTCACCAACAAATGTTGGGAGAAAACAGAGAATGGAGAAAACAACGTATTTCAACAAAATACTAGCCAAACAAGCTATTTTAAGTACGCATACATATTAACCAGTTACATCATGTTTATGTAGTTAAAGAAGTAGAGAGACTGTTTAACGTGTCAGAATGCAATTGCAAATCAGTGGCTCCGAGTCATAATATAGTGTGATGATGGGATAAGCTCTAATGCCATTTCCGATGTCATCTGTAGAACTGGTAGGCTAGTGGAAAGGTGTTGGTGCTCTCAGAGCCACTACTTTTGGCAATTTTGGTAGCATTAATATGTACCGTACGTATGCTAGCTCTTAATGTTGTTCCTTATATTTTGGTGCGCCTCATTGTGTGGAAAATATGCTATATAGTAAGCATTTTAATATGTGATAGTGGCAGCCAATTAATATGTGGGAATAACAGATTTGGGCAGGACAAAATTGTTTGTACTACTGCACTCAATTTAGACAAAATAAAAAATTCAACAGTTGGAAGTCCCAATGTTCACTGACCCAGTTCACTGGATTCTGCCTCTTACTCCTTCATGCAGACTTTCAGGTTTTTACAGCCAAATGCCAATTATCTGTCTGCAAGTATTTTCCATTGAAATACCAGGACTTTACTGAACCATTGTGCTGTTTGTTTTTCTCGGTAATTGACAGTTTTGCCGTTAGGGGCTGCCTCTCTGGGCCAACAGTGCTTGTGAAGCCAAAACACTGGCAACATTGTCCCACAGGCGGTGAGAGAAAACAGGGAGGAGGGCAGAAAAGCGAAGTGAGCGGGAGAAAGATGGAGAGATGGAAGAAAGAGCCTGTTGTTTGAATGTTTATGCTGTGAAACTATAAATCACAGGAAAGGGGTTATAATGAAAGAGGCCTGTAAGCAATACCTGAAAATGTAGTGTAACAAAATCTGAATAAAATAGTAAGAACAAAAAAACTATTTTTGTGCTGGTCTGAACCAATGACAAGTGGAAATTTGACTTTATATGCAAGCCACACATTCATTAAGGTATCTAACGCCTTTGTTTCAATCTCAGGTTCTAGTCCCAGCAACCTAATCAAACGAGACTTTTTTCAGATAGACCAAGGAAATCCCATTCTATGATGAGGTAAAAACATTTATTTGACCATTATGTGTGTCTGTATTTTTTGTGTTCTGGGTAGTTGGGTGGGGAAAAAAGGAGGGTATTTATTTTCTTATTCTACGCTAAATATTTTATACAGCAACATTGAGTTGAAATTCTTTGTCTGGAAAGTGCTTTACATACAAATGTTGATTTGATTGTTATTGTTTTATATCAAGATTTTAGACCATTTAAGCATACCATGAATAGTTTTGTACATTAAACAAAAATCTTGCCTATCTTTCTTATTTAACCTATTATTATAGTATAATTCATCTCATTAAACCTTAAAATCTAACACAAGTAAAATACCAATGAGCTACATCGTTTGATAAAACAAATAATTCCGCTCATGCTTTTTTTTCAAATTATCAAACAATTCTTCAAATGATCAAGATTATCTAACATGTGAGATTTTTATAGTAAAGGGGGGAGTAAGCAATGCAAAATTAGCAGACATATTAGGGCAAGATTTTTTTTCATTCATTTCTAACTTTGATATGTTGTGTAAGACAATCAACCTACTATTTTTATCAGAAAACTAACCAGTTATGAACCGCTTTGACTATCATAGATAGCACACAAAAATAATTGAATAATATGTATAGTTTTCCTGTTCTTGATGAAAATGTCGTATCTGGTAAGATGGGCTCGAACAAGCGTGTGTTACACATTTGAGCTCCGGCCAATGTTTGAGGCTAAAATATGCACATCAAGGCCTGGTGGGGCGGAAAAGGATTAAACGCAGTACAAAGGAATTGGTAAGAAGAAGGTTGAGATAATTGTTTGGACTTTCGAATGCACAGCATGCTAACTGGTGAGACGACACGAAGCCTGAAGACAAGACAGTTTGTAATAGAGACCAGCAGGGGGGTTATTGTGTCCTTCTGCCTAGTTACAATCTTGGAAGTCTTATCACATGACAACATTTGACTGATCCAGAGTCAAACGGCATAAGATAGATAAAAGTGGGAGATAAAGGACACAATGCCGGTTCATTTTGTGGGAACAAGAGTGGAAGTGAAAAAAACTCAAAAATTATGCATGTTAGAAAAATAAAAGTGGAATTGCTTGGATCATATTTTGAGCCAAAATCCATCTACACCATATAAAACCTAAAAACGGACTATTTTCATAAACAATCAATACAGCTTTTCAAAAAAACGATAAAAGACCACTTCTGTACACAACCTTTTTATTTTGAGAAAGTATTGAACACAATTTCTCTGTTTTTATTTATTTATGTACATGGTTGAAAACTAGAGAGAATTGATGCAGCGTGTTGTCATAGGGGTAGGAACCTTTTTCAAGTCAAGTCATGTTTATTTGTATAGCCCTTAATCACAAGGAGTGTCAAGGAGTTGACATGTCTCTGTACTATTTGTACTTGCAACATCCATTGCAGCCTGGTCATCCTGAAAGGGGGATTACCACATGTGCGGTCCCTTCTCAAGGTTTCTTCATTTTCCTCATGTTGAGGTTTTTGAGTTTTTCCTTGCCCTCATGTTGGTTTCAGATCAGGGGATTGTGTAATAATAGTCTGAAATAATAGTCTGTGCAGCTTACAAATAAAAATGACTTGACTTGAAAGGGCTGCACAGACCAGAACAGACCACAGACTATTGCAAACCACATACTATTATTACACCATCCTCTGATCTAAAACCTACATGAGAGCAAGGAAAAACTCAAAAACCTCAGTATGAGGAAAGTTAAGAAACCTCGAGAAGGAACCGCACAACAGGTAATCCCCCTTCAAGGATGACCAGGCAGATATAAAATAATTAAAGTATAACATAAAATAAAAAGTATGACCAGGTTGCAATGCATGTAGCATTAACAAACAATCTGTTGAACGGTGTGCTTTACGGCGTGAATCTCATCTGCCCAAATCATATCAGTGAATGGATTCAAGAAAAGTGGTTCACAAAGCCTGATATCCAACACACAGTATATTTTTTACAGCTATACTTTTTTTTAACACCAACGATTTACACGATAGGGATCGACATGTATATAGCATTATTCTTGGCCGTTTGAATGAAGAGAATGAGAGCTACATTTTGAATTTGAATAGGTTTAAAAGACTTCCGATAGGTTAATGTAGCCAATTCCGTTTTACCTCATTACTATATGCGAGAAAGACGAATTGTGGAAAAGTGTGCACTTTTGAATATTTAAAAAAATGCAATATATGAACACATGTGGAACTTCACAAAGGAAAATTGTTTATTTCATTTATGGCTACTTTGTTGATAGTTGACTTGTTTATGGAAAATGTTCTTGTTCTTGTAGATAAAATTGGATCAGTGAATGAATTCAAGAAAAGTGGTTCACACGGCCTCATTCCAACAATTTCTTTATTTTACAGAAACGTTGTGGGTAAATTCTAGGCTACTTTAAAAGCAAAATTGTAATGTGGACCCCGTAACAAACAGTTCAGGAAAGATGTTGACAATTTGATGTGGGTTCTTAACTCAGCAAAGATAAACCTGCAGAAATGCAATTTACCACTTGATAACTGTCTTTTCGCTATTTTAGGGTGTAATGGATGGACGACTTAGAAAAGAAAGAAGAAAATAAAACAACAACTGCTTTTCAGTCTCTGGATCAACAAACACATAATCAATGTGTAAAAAAAAGGTTGCTTACCAACTTGTAGTCCTTTGTGGTGAGCTTGGTGAACCACTGGTTAAACTCGAGGACTGCAATTATGGCAACCAAGTCTCTGACAAACACAACAAAAAAGGGATTGCAGGGGTTAGGCACCTCCGTCTCATTACATTTTCGATGAGTCTGAACCAATTTAAAAAGATGTACCGGTTTTCTAAATGGCTGAAGTCCTGCAAGTTAAGCTCTCTGGTGTCTTGCGTTAAATAGATAGTGTCAACATCCTGGGATAAGAATCATTCTTTAACTTGAACGAGTTACATAATGAAAAAGGCTTGATTACAGACAAAGTGCAATAGCCTGAGAAACAATACTGACCCACTGGACTTCTTCTCTGTATGGCAGTGACAGCCAGTCACAAACACATCTGTACATATGAGAAAAGCCCCCTGCAGCACAAGCACAAACAGACAATATAAAATGAATAGCTCCAGAAGAAAGTGCAAAATTTGATCTCTTTTTGTGTTATTTTTGGATGAAGTTATGAACTTTGTGATGTCCCTTCTCCTTACCACATGGTCCTGGGTCAGCAGGTTTGTTGCTCTCCCACAATGTCTGCAGCGAGGTCAGTCTTTCCGCAGGCTCCATTGTGAGCTTCCTCATCACTTTGCTGGCACGAGAAAGTAACAAGATTTTTACTAGATTAGATATTGAATAAAATTGTAATATTATACAAAAATTCTACAAGAATTATGATAACACTAAACTGATTTCAATTCGGTCTTGAAAATAACATTTTTAAGGAAACACCAAAAACATTGCTTGGTGTTTCATTCTGGCAAATGGCGTCACTGTGCGGTATACTGTACTTGGAGCACGGCAGAGCACAGGAAAAAAAACATACAGAGAACAATCAATACAGCCCAGAAAATCATTGGCTGCCCTCTGCCCAGTCTGGAGGACAACAGAGCCAACAACATTAGAATGGACTATTTTGACCCCAGCCACCACCTCTTTGACTTGTTTTCCTCTGGTATGTGCTGTTGGTCCCTTAAAACAAGGACAAACAGGCTCAGAGACAGTCGTTCCCCAAGGCCATCACCACCATAAACAAGCGCACAAAACTGTGAAAAAGTATGTCTTGACAGTTGCATTGACTATGGGGTAGTTAAAGCTTATTCGACGACTTTTCGAGACTTAATTAATTTTATTGCCCTTTTGTTACAATACATTTTTGTTCATTGCACTATCGTTGTTACAAGTTATCCCAAGCTCCAATCAATGCCCTGAAACGTTTCATTTTATTCTTTTATCTGTTTATCCTGGAGTGCCTCATTCAACTTCATTGCAAGCAATGTTTACAACGTTGTTATCAATGACAATAAAGACAATTCCAATGGACTGAGATCCAGCTAGGTGACAATAAGCACATTTGCAAATGAATTGAGGGGATAGATTTTTGAAGTGCAACACTGTATTTTTAAAACAGCAGAGGTACAAAAGAATGGATTCACAAGTGATGAATCTTTAAATTAATCGTCAAGGATTACATGTTTATACTATTAGAATGACATTTCACCAAGTTTTCACAATTTCAGTTTTTCAACATTACATTTTGATGGACTTTGCATTGTTGCTAAATGTCATTGTGCTACTTTTCATTCCACTATTGTTACAAGTTATGCAAAGTTCATTTTCTTCTTTTATCTATTTATCCTGGAGTGCCACGTCTAGCCTAATTGCAAGCAATGTTCACTACGTTGTTATTAATGACAATAAAGACAATTCTAATTCTAATGGACTGAGATTAAGCTAGATGACAAAAAGCAAATTCGCAATTGAGATGGATAAATTGAACTGATATAGATTTTTGGACCACAACAAAGGATTTTTTAAAACAGCAGAGTTACCCAAAAATGGACATCTGATGGAAATTCAATTCATTGTTAAGGATTACTTGTTTTTACATTGGAAAAAAATTTCATCACGGTTTTATAATTTCAGTTTTGCAACATTACATTTTACTTTACGTTTTTCACATCCATAATATTAGTCATGTCATCCATCTGGATGTTTTTTGTCTATAATACCAATAAGCCAAGGTGATTTACCATTTTTGGTGTCTCTTTTTTTCAAGGCGGATGGTTTCAGCAATTATTTTGAAAATAAAAATCAACAAGTCTTCCTACTTTCTGACACGGTACGGCCAAACAGTAACTGAATCACCATGAATTTATGTATACATCTGTTTTTAAAAAGTTATTTGTTGCTGCCAAAAAAAACTTGGCAAGCAGTGGTTTGTGATTATGTGAATACTTTTGTTTCACTCAGTCATTCAGGAAATAGTTTGAGTCACCTTGGTGAAAGACCCGGACATATCCTGAGCAGACAGTTTCCGACATGCGCAACCACCTCGTTGACCTCCTCAGTGGAGACCAGCTTCAGTGAGAAGGAACCTCGCTCATATTCCACGAATAGCTAATAGGAAAGAGAATATTCAATCATCATATGATTATGATGATCTTCTGTGATAGCGTTAAAAATGGTTTAAAGGCAATTGTGGATATATAATCCCTTCTATTTCATTTAACACTATAATCTTAATTTTAGAATCTGTTTTAATACAGGCTGTTAATATATGCCACATTAATGCCAAATGTGTCTATGCACAAAGTGATTCAATATAAGAAAAAAAAAACTCACGCAATTTCCAAGATGGCTCACCATTATAGCATTTGCTTAAATTTAGCTTGTTACACAGGTACATGCGAGTAATTATTGCACATCAAAGTAAGTTTGTATCCAGCATTATTAGTCCAAATATTAAAAGGATTTTGAGTTGAGTCTTGTAAAGGTTGGACTAAAAGAATTTATATTAAAGTGACTGATTATCCCATGGTTTAAGTAGATCAAGGGGAAGGCTCATCTGAGGGTAAAGTGAAGAGCTTGCCAGATGGATTGTAGTGTATTTCAGCATATGATTCACTGATATAGTTGAGTTATGCAATGACAAATCTTTGTTAAGCTTACAGATACACCACTCATCCCTCATGTAAAATAGACAAATCCTCCACTTCAGCATATAACCCACTCACAAATGTTTCCCCCCCTCTTCTGGAAGTAGTTCTAGGCTTGTGTGCCAGGTGGGTTTAAGTAACCAATGGTATGAAGTTGACATATCATATAACCAAACAGTCAGCTCTGTTTATCTTTGATGTACTTGAGATGATCTATACCTGCTTTGCTTTGTTACAGGTAATTCCTTGGATCTCCAGGTAATTAAAGGAATGTTCCACCTAGACACAAAATATAACAAATGGTTGGTGAGGGTAAAATACTACGCAGGACAGTGCAGCATTTGGTAAACATTACAGCTGGACATACTGTGCTTAAAATCCAGTGCTTGACTAATGACTGTGTTTCAGCACTGTCAAATAACAAGACTTGACAGTGACTAAATGTCTACAGCAGGGGTGGGGAACCTATAGCTCGCGGGCCATATATGGCTTTTTTAATGAGTACGTATGGCTCGGAGACAAAATTGGCTCACCACTGCAAAGGTTTCCGATGTCGTTTCGAATTTGAGTGAGCAAAAGGATACTGTAGTGCACGTGAAGCAAACCAACCTTAAAGTTCATAATGGAAGTGTCCAGTATATATACAGGGAGTGCAGAATTATTAGGCAAATGAGTATCTTGACCACATCATCCTCTTTATGCATGTTGTCTTACTCCAAGCTGTATAGGCTCGAAAGCCTACTACCAATTAAGCATATCAGGTGATGTGCATCTCTGTAATGAGAAGGGGTGTGGTCTAATGACATCAACACCCTATATCAGGTGTGCATAATTATTAGGCAACTTCCTTTCCTTTGGCAAAATGGGTCAGAAGAGGGACTTGACAGGCTCTGAAAAGTCAAAAATAGTGAGATATCTTGCAGAGGGATACAGCACTCTTAAAATTGCCAAGCTTCTGAAGCGTGATCATCGAACAATCAAGCGTTACATTCAAAATAGTCAACAGGGTCGCAAGAAGCGTGTAGAAAAACCAAGGCGCAAAATAACTGCCCGTGAACTGAGAAAAGTCAAGCGTACAGCTGCCAAGAT
Source organism: Urocampus carinirostris (assembly GCF_059441175.1). Classification (NCBI taxonomy): domain Eukaryota; kingdom Metazoa; phylum Chordata; class Actinopteri; order Syngnathiformes; family Syngnathidae; genus Urocampus; species Urocampus carinirostris. The sequence continues at coordinate 29,490,994 of NC_142350.1, forward strand.
GCCACTTGCCACCAGTTTTGCCATATTTCAGAGCTGCAACATCACTGGAGTGCCCAAAAGCACAAGGTGTGCAATACTCAGAGACATGGCCAAGGTAAGAAAGGCTGAAAAACGACCACCACTGAACAAGACACACAAGCTGAAACGTCAAGACTGGGCCAAGAAAAATCTCAAGACGGATTTTTCTAAGGTTTTATGGACTGATGAAATGAGAGTGAGTCTTGATGGGCCAGATGGATGGGCCCGTGGCTGGATCGGTAAAGGGCAGAGAGCTCCAGTCCGCCTCAGACGCCAGCAAGGTGGAGGTGGGGTACTGGTATGGGCTGGTATCATCAAAGATGAGCTTGTGGGGCCTTTTCGGGTTGAGGATGGACTCAAGCTCAACTCCCAGTCCTACTGCCAGTTTCTGGAAGACACCTTCTTCAAGCAGTAGTACAGGAAGAAGTCCGCATCCTTCAAGAAAAACATGATTTTCATGCAGGACAACGCTCCATCACACGCATCCAAGTACTCCACAGCGTGGCTGGCAAGAAAGGGTCTAAAAGAAGAAAAACTAATGACATGGCCTCCTTGTTCACCTGATCTGAACCCCATAGAGAACCTGTGGTCCCTCATCAAATGTGAGATTTACAAGGAGGGAAAACAGTACACCTCTCTGAACAGTGTCTGGGAGGCTGTGGTTGCTGCTGCACGCAATGTTGATCGTGAACAGATCAAAGCACTGACAGAATCCATGGATGGCAGGCTTTTGAGTGTCCTTGCAAAGAAAGGTGGCTATATTGGTCACTGATTTGTTTTTGTTTTGTTTTTGAATGTCAGAAATGTATATTTGTGAATGTTGAGCTGTTATATTGGTTTCCCTGATGAAAATAAATAATTGAAATGGGTATACATTTGTTTTTTGTTAAGTTGCCTAATAATTATGCACAGTAATAGTCACCTGCACACACAGATATCCTCCTAAAATAGCTAAAACTAAAAAAGCCCCACTCCAACTTCCAAAATATTCAGCTTTGATATTAATGAGACTTTTGGGTTCATTAAGAACATGGTTGTTGTTCAATAATATAATTAATCCTCAAAAATACAACTTGCCTAATAATTCTGCACTCCCTGTATAGAGCACATTTGTAACTACAGTATACGGTCAGAGTGTCAAACCAACAGGCTGTTTTGGCAGTAGGTCACTTAGAAATCCTTTATATGGAAGCTCCTAAAATACTCCTTGTTCGCTGTTGAGACACTATATGATGCAAATCCGGATAACAAATTGTAAATACTCCAAAACACTAGAAGAGCACCCAGAGCAATTTGATTGGGTAAGCGGTAGGGATGGGTGGAGCTATGAAAAGAGGACAAGCACTCCCTCCTGTCTCTTGCTCTACGCCGTCTGCGCCGAAAGTAAATACGTCTGGATCCTCGTTTGCAGAATATTGTGATGTTTTCACAAAATAACTGCTTGCACCTTCTTGAAAGCATTATTTATGAACAAAATGAAGGTTAAAATGAGCTTCATGGATATCCAGTAATTGTGGTAGGGAGACAAGATTTTAAGGGTGATATTTGGGGGACTGGCTCTGGCATTATTCTTAAGTAAAAATACATTTTATTCAATCATCAAATGCCACACAGTGAATTAAAATGTGCTGAAGAATAAACTTTTGTCTGGAGAGCAGGTTTAGCGGTTTTATTGAATTTTGTCTTAAAATATATGGTGTGGTTCTTCCCAAAAATAAAATCAAAATATTTTGCTTTTATGGCTCTTTGAGTCATTAGAGATCCAGACCCCGGGTCTACAGACTGAGTAAAATGTCTGAAACATAAGTTCAAACAGTCTTTTGTCTCCTGTCTTGTTCATAAAAAAAGTCAAACATAACAAAATCTAAGTGTAAAACAAACCGTATAATGGCACAACAGAAAAAAAACCTTAGACTACCTTTATATGTAAATGGATCAAATGAAATATCAGCACTGTGTTAGGGGGAAGATCTCAGTGCTCGAGACCGTTGATTCACATTTAAGTAAGCAAGCAGATTGGTTGCAACCATACACAAAGCCTGAAGGCAGGTCAGGAACCAAGAACAGACAATTCCAAGTGGGATTTGACTTTTTGAAGATTGGCTCACAGATGAGAGGGGGGAGTCACAAAAGTAGGCTGTCTGGTGCCATCTGTATCTGCTTTTGTGAATGCGTGCGTGAGTGTGCATGCGTGGGGGGTTGGTGGAGGGTTGCATGTTTTAGAAAGGTATTTCCTTCTATCTAATATTTTGTCTACAGTACCCAACAATGCAACACAAAAAGCTATGATGAGCGGTTCATGCTTTAACTGAGCAGATTATTGTAGATTGGAAACAAAGTATCAAATAACTTTCTCATTGGTGAACACAACAATTGTTTCTGTTCGTAATAAATAGGCTCGATACACGGTCGATACAACAAGTATAGTTATGCGAGTTGAATTAAAACACTTTGTATCATGCCAGTAAAATGGCAGAGAAAGCAGAACAAAAACTTGCATTTTCAACATATTTGAACTTAAATCACTATGCTCACTGTTCAGTGATCTCTTTATGAGCAGAGGTTGTGAAGGTAAATTGTTCGTAGTAATGAATCTTTTTGCTGTTGTGGTTACACAAATTCATTTTTTCCTCATTCTAATTATTAACAGCATGCCACAGAATGTGGTACATATTGCTACCACTGACTTCAAGCCAATGTTACATGAACATGCTGAAACACAGGAGGTGACAGGAAACAACAAAAAAACATTCTGCTGAGAGATGTCCGTATGCACTACTGTTTGCAGGTTTGGCTCATTTTTCTCCAACCCATCTGCCACTATTGCATGCAGGTTTATAAGCTAAATGTATCTGTAGCACCACTATGCATTTAAAATTAATCACCCTATTTAATAATTGAGTAAAATGTTCAAGTGGAGATTGGAGTTAAAAAAAGTGGGTTGGGCAATATTGGCTTTACAAAGAAATGCAGTTGAGGAATCTGAGATGCATGCAAATAGAAAACTCAATTGCCAGGGGGTTATTCAATGACAGAGAAATACCCAAAAAAGTGACAACGGCTTAGTGCTTCGCTTGAATTCAACCCCACCCTACACTATACTTAAAATCTGTGTATGAATCCCAGCTTTGGAAGGATCAAGCCAAGAGCATAGGTTTGGTCTTGGCATTGGTGGGGATGTTGCATATTTTTAAAGTGATAACACATTAATGGTGGGATAAAACGGTGATTTCTCGGTATTGGTGAGGACATGGTGCATATTTTAAAGTGATAACATATTATTGGTGGAAACAAAACAATGAATGCTCAATGTAAGCTGTGACACGTCCCCTACCGTTCATGGTAAAACTACACCCTTGGATCAAGCAGAAAATACTTGTTGAATGAGACTAGTTGAAAATTCATACTGCCTAAAAAAAAAAACCCTTTTAATCATTGCATTTGGTCGTTTTAAAAGAGCTCCCTTGATACATTTAAATCTACAACAAAGAAACTTGAACAAAATTATGTTCAGGTGCAAGCGAAGACATTCTTTGATGCACTATGCGCTTAAGACCCAGACAAGTCTAGGTTACCCGTCCTGACCTTTGGCACACTCGTGAGCTGGGGGGGAAGAGAGAGCAAGACAAAATCTGGATTGAGGAAGAAGTGGTGAAGATGAGAATTAAATACAGAATAAAAAAAATGACCCACGAGAAGAGGTGGTTAGAATCAGGGGATGTGGGAGTGCTTTTGGATCAGAAATTTATAAACCACAAGTCTAAACTCATTAAGTCAGTACAGTACAGAGGACAAACTAAACAAGTGTTGCTTTAAACATACCTCTCAATTTTCCTCTTACCTTGGTTGGAATGCGTGCAGTCAGGAGGTATGCTCGATGGGACGCTAGTGCCTGAGAGAGAACAGAGGGGGAAATGATGAGTGTGGCTGTAAATATAAACTCTTCTGCGGTAAATACAGAGTAGCACAAACAGCACTTAAAAAGGAAGTGATATACAAGACAAACAAGGTCTTTTGATGACTCATCAGGATGAAAATGCTTGTGACTGGAAAAATCTAGTCAAACATACAAAACAATGCAATTTCTACTTATTAATTGTCTTTACTTGAAATATGATGGATAGACTAACTTCAAACTGCACAAAAAGATAAGCAAGCAAGCATACATGGTATGCATATAGTTAGCATTCCTATGCAGAAAATACCATTCAAAAGGTCATTGCCTGATATTGAGATGCTAACAAAGACTGGAATTGTTATGAGGAGGAATTGAGCCACTCGGGAATTGTGTATAATAAAATTCTGAGTGACATTTTAATTTCCCCCCTAAAAAAAAAACTATGGAGAAAAAAGCAGCATATCAACCAATAAAACAAATATTGTGGCCCAAATGGCTTTGTCTCTGTCTGCCAACTATTTCTGCAAATCAGATTCTCATAATGACAAAAGAAACATAATTCTGAAAAATGACATTGGATAGTTTATATCCTGAATTACATTTCCTAAATCAAAATCGAAGGCCCTTTGGAGATGCATAATCAATAATAATAGCAAATTTAAAAAACAACAACAAAAAGACTAGAAGGCAGATGTTCTGACAGACATAAAGATTGTATTGAGGACATATATTGGGGCGGCAGTAGCTCAGGAGGTAGAGCGCTCGTCTTGTGATCAAGTGATTCCAGTTCGAATCCCGGCTCGTCCGTGTTACATGTCGAAGTGTCCTTGGGTAAGACACTGAACCCCTAATACCCCCAATAAGCAGGTTAGCGCCTTACATGGCTGCAAGGCCGCTATTGGGAAATGTGGAGCACATTGTAAAGCGCTTTGGGAAGTCATTGACTTGAAAAGCGCTATATAAATGCAGATCGTTTCATTTCATTTCATATAACAAGATAAAAGACAGCATTATAGGATGGCAACAAAACATTTCAAGTCACATTTTTTTTTAAAATTAAGACTGTTATTATTGTTTGCTGCACTAAGAGAAAGATCAACAAATAATAAGAATAAATGTGATAATGACAAAAAGAAAACTTTACTTTTAGTAAAAAGTACCAAAAGTGCCAATGCTACACAGTACATGTTTATACCTGCCATGTTAATTGACAGTGTTGGTTGGTTGGATCCCTTAACCATTAGGATTGTAGCGGACCTTTTGCGCATTAGGCGAATGGGCTAAGCACTGCACTGTACCCATCTTAAAGATCTTATTTCAGCTGACAAGAAAAAAAAATATTCTTTTGATATACTGGGTCTTTATGTTTTTAAATTAAAGTTACGAGCTTTGCAACAAAGCCGAGATCTAGGATTTAAAGTTAAAACATATTTATTCTGGTGTGGTATCAAGAAGCAGTTTACACATTCGATTTCCAATGAGCAGTGATACTGTGTGCAGCACATAAAATTTGTTGCTTTTTGAATAAACATTACTTCCTGTACTTTAAAAAAAAAAAACGATTTACAGATAAAAAGGTTTGCCTTTTAATGACAGTGTGATGTGTGCACAGATAAATAAACTTCATTACACACACAAAATCTGAAATATTGACATATAAAAATATGTTTATTCAGTTCCTGTTTTCGTTGTGCATCTGTTTGACTCCCAGTAAACTGAAATTATAAATATCAATAAAACGTATCGTGGTCCAATGACGAGACAATGTCAGATAGTAACTATAATTCATTTGTTTGTCTGCTCTCAATTCACAGCATCAGCATGATTTAGTTATGCTTTTTGTCCAACGGTCAAACCCTCATGACACACACAATGGATTTCTATGGTAACAGCTGAGCCTAGATTTATACATAAATTTGTAAAGACAAACAGTTTTTCAATCAGTGATTATGAATGAAAGTGACTACTGCTGTGGAAAGTCCTGTCTGGTAGTATCATCAAGCTTTCGTTAGATAAGAGGCCAAGAACAGCTACAGAAACATGGAAGTGCGGCAAAAGCATATTTGGACTACAGTATACCAAATTTCCCTCGAAAGCTGCCCCTTCCTGCTTTAAAAGGCTTTAGTCCTTCCATGTCTTTGATCACATTCACACACACTATCATGAGACCTATTACAACCATGTGACACCAGATTGCAACTTTGCATTGTGGGGCCAAGTGAAAAAGTACATAGGCTTTAATTGACAAATATTCAGAATTGTTGGATTAATGGTTTCGGTTATGGAAATAAGGATAGTTAGATAGAAATATGTGACTCAATTAAATATTGTTCCAAGTTGACAGCAAATAAAAAAGGGACAATGTACAGTTTATCAATATACCACAAATTATGGAAAGGTCATATCAAAATTGTATTTTACATTAAAGTTTACCTGACCGATACCCGGAGATGGAATAAGAGCTTGCTCTGTCCACTCCACGCATCGGCCCGGTATTGCAGTACCTCCGGGAACGGTGCATTCGCAATGATCGCAACAAGGCTTTAGGGCTAGGACCTTAGCTTGGCCTTTTGGCTGAGAGTAAGTGTCCCGGCTCCTAGGCTTTGTAGCGTATTATGAACTGACCGATAACGGATAATGAATAACGAAGATAGATAAATAACCCTTAAAAACCCCTAAAAACCCCATAATGAATAAAGAAGACAGAACAATAACCCTTAAAAAATCCCCCCCCAAATAAACAGGGCATAAAATGCAAATGAATTATTTCATATTATAATTTATTTGTGAGGTTGATTGGAACAGATAGTATAAAACAATGCAATCAAAATTTAAAACATACAAGTTTTAAGAATTTTGAAAGCCTGAGTACATGATTTAATCCAGTCCTTTTTTGAAGCTGCAGAGGAAGCACATAGTTCTTTTTTTTGTTTGTACTTTTCGGAGGGGCCGGGGAGGCAGTAGGGCGATTGCAATTTTGCATCATTTGGCTCTTAAAATGGATATTAGCGCTTACCCACTCACGCCGAGTCATTAGGCATTCAATTTACTTTGATCAACAATAGTGGGTGCCAAGTTGCAAATTACTTTTTGCAAAGTGATTCAAATTCAAGGTTGCTTTGAGAACTCAATGGGGCTGAGAAACATTATTGAACTTCAAATAATTTGTCAATTACAAATGTTGTTATTTTAGCTTATGCTCGTGAAATTGTGTTGAAAGGTACAACAATTTATGCAATTACGATTGGACAGCAGAAGCTACAATAGACTAATTGACAGTCATAAATCAAAATGACAGATCAGTTTGTACTGACAAATGCTATTCTGTTTGACTAACATCAATAACACAAAAACTCATTACCGTTTTATAATTGTTTGTGCTTTGCTAGTTTGACCTAAAATCGATTCTTTGGCAAAAAAAGTGACTTATCTTATTCAAAAACACAATATTGGGCCACATTGATTAGTGAAACAATTCAATTTGAGACGATTGAGTGGGAAAACAATTTAATTCAATATAGTAGCTGCCCCCTCATCCCTTCTGCTGAAAGAGCAGATGAAGCAATAGAAGAATGTCAGCCTACAGGGTGTCCTTTAAGAATGCTATGTGTTGTGTACAAAGATCAAGAACCAAGAACAGTCACAATCCTTCATCAGCACTCTGTAGTAGGGTATATGAGGGACAGGGTGGCTCTGTCTGTGAAGTGACCCTGTATCGTGGCCAAGGTTTCTTAAAAACTGATATGAACACAAAGGGAGAAGCGAAGATAAAACTGCAAAAAAGTAATCAAGTTGTGGCAAAAAACATTTACAATGCTAAACCAACCAAAGCAGAGGAGAGTCTTAAAACACTCTATGTGGAACCCACAATGCTTTGTTGGAGTCATCAGGAAATACGTCAAAAAAGGAAAGACAAAGGCAGTAAAAAAAAAGGAGGCGGGGGGAGTGGAATCTTTCTGATCTTGGCAGGGCAGGTTTCCCTCTGGAGTAGGCAGATATCATCAGTCGAGAGCAGGAATGTGCAAGAGATCAGATATCTTTGTAAGGGTAAATGCTGAGCGTGTACACAAAACTAAAATCCCCAAACATTAAGAGTAACAGCCTTTTAAAAAAACAATATCCATGTTCAGAATGGTAAATTGGGATTTCTCTTTTCAAAATATGTGTGCAGGGCAGGCTAACAATACTAATAACCTCACATGATAAAAGCATTATTGTGCAACTTGCTAAAGAGGAACATGTCATGTCACAGTGCTTTGTGCTGTCATTTCCTCTGAACACGTAAGATAAATCACTGTTCAGAGTTTGTACAAGCTGGCAATGCAAATATCCCATCAATAGGACAGCACAATTTTGTTGCGTGCTAAAGAGGAACACAACATGGTACTGTTTAGCATTTACATAGCAAAAAGGAAGAATAGTGTTTAATCTCTCAAACAACATCCGCTGCATTTATTAGGTGTGTTTTGTTATCCTAATATAGAACAGTAGAGACATTTCTAAATATTGAGCAAGAGTACACCAACAGCCTTTACTTAAAACTGAAAGATAATTTGAACGCCCAAAACATTACTTAGCTGAACAACAGTGGCACTATTGGCTAACTACAATAATCTGTGCCGTTAAGGAGAATAACATGAAGGCAGCTATGGAAAGCCCAAATATATAAAGTATTCTGCTATCTCACAACTCACCAGGACAGCCGACATAAAGGGTGTAATTAGTGTCGACTACACATAATTCCTATTTTCTGATAATCAAAACAAAAAGTCACATGTATAACTATTGGATTGAGACCAGAATCAAAACAATTCCAATTTAAGGCATACTAGCGAAACCCAGCTGCAGTAAAAATCAAACTAAAGTAACATTATTGAGTCTGCTCTCTGGCTTTTCCCGGTATTGACCAAAAGCAGGATTATCATTTAAACCACTTGTTTTCATATGACCGTTGACAAAGCACAAACATGTCATTTCAGTTCAATCAATGTAAACTGTGGCTTTGACCTGCAAACCTCATTTACATTAAGCAATGTGATTTTTATGACTCCTAGCAGGGCATCAACAGTCAAATAACCACTTCAAGATTAATATAAAGCATTTGAGCTTGTACTGACAGAAACCCCCACATTGTATACTAGGGCCGGGAAAATGTAAACACTATTTAAACACATGCAATTCTGTTCAAATGAATAATTAGCAGATAATAGTGTAAACACACTGATGTAGACATCACAGGAGTAGGAAATTTATAAATCAATAGTGTGACACTATCTACAAAAATATATAACACTGATGATTGGATGCAAATGCCCCTAAGACTGAGGAAACATGACCCTGACCAAAACAATCATTAAATGATTGATGGTGGGTGGAGCATTCATGAGGCCAGACTCCATTGCATAGTAATAACTCCCTTGGGATACATTACCGAGAGTAATATGTCGTTCAAATATGCAAATATTGCAATCAAAAAACACCCAAAGAGCGATTGGTAAGGTCTTGCACAGTAGAACATTTCACAAAAACTCCAATGTAGCAGTTAAAAAAAACAAAAAAATTTTTTTAAACAGACGTTGATGAAGGCAACAAAATTGCTAACTGACTGAATATATTTTTAGGGTAACCAAACTTTGGAATGGCAACTGTTTGAATCAAAGATTTAGCAGCTATTTATGAAAGCTTGAAACATGAAGAAAAGTAAGGTAAATAAAAAGCCTGTAGCACAAGTTAAACATATTGAATAAAAGACATTCGAGATAAGGTAAATACTTCCATTAAAGCATTTAGAGCGGGGGTCTCAAACTCAATTTACTCGGGTGACGCTGGAACTAGGGTCTGCCGGAGGTTGGGCCGCATCAGGTTTCAAATACAAAAACTCATCAAAAGATAAATGTCAAATGCAGCCAATGTTGTACGAGTTTTAGTTCAACAGCATTGACTATCTCCTTCCACACTACAGCAGCCTCTCGTTCCTCATTTCAATTTGAATAAAATATTTTGCGTTCATTTTGCAAAAACAAAAAAACAAAAAATGGTCAACTGAATCAGATTATTTGTTCAAACTTTGAGTCAGTACATCGATCCCAAACATTAGTGCTGTGTTTTCAGTTATCAATTGTCGTACTGTGTCGTGGGAAATTATACAATGTGTGTGCCAGCGTGATCTAGCATAAGCTATCTTTCATTTGGATTTACTTTTACCTGAGTTACAACGGCACCGTGCTGTTTTCAATGACAGAAACGTGCCTTGGCTCAAAAAAGGTTGAAAGACACCGCATTAGTGAGTACATTTTGAGTGCTGCCCATTTAGTTACCACAGAGGAAGTCTCCATCTCAAACTAAGGCGGGCCGCTCTAACATTAGGCTTTAATATTAAGTCCGGGGCTGCATACCGTTACCTTTAAGGCTGCAAATGGCCCGAGGGTCGCGAGTATGAGACCCATGCTGTAAACATTTGATCTTAGGCAAAAAGACATGAACTATCATACCAAAGTCACTTTTTATAAAAAAATATTGAGAAATTTGTATTTCTTTTCCATAGTGGAATCTGAATTTTGAGTCTAATGTGTAGGGCACTATGTGGGTTAAAACAAGAAGTAGCTAGACAATCATTCTGCAGGGCAAACGTATATCGATCTCTAACATTAGTGCAGTGTTATTAGTAATTAATTAACGTACTGTGCCGTGTGAAACTATCCAATTTTAGTGCCTGTAGTGCCTGTACAATCTACTGTAAGCTATCTTTCATTTGTATTTACCAGTGATGCAATGGCAGCGACTGGTGGTGTTGCGCTGAATTTTCTTAAATGAAAGAAATGTGTCTTGTCTCAAAAAAGGTTGAAAAAGACTGCATTAGTGGGTACATTTAGAGTGCTGCCTAAATTTTTAGCATAGATAAAGCATTCATTTCAAACTCACACGGGCCGCTCGAACGTTAAGCTTTCATATTATGTTGGGGGCTAGAAACTATTACCTTGAGGGCCATGAGTTTAAGACCCCTGCTTTAGAAAATGTTTTTGAGCCACTAAATAAAAGATGGTGGTTGACCGAAGGGCTGTTTCAAAAGACAATACAGGTGAGCCTCAGGAACGAGGGCAATTCTGTTTTCTGACTGCCCCTAAAGATAAACTTCTAGCAAAATGAGAATACCATGAAACACAAGAAAGTGTATAAACATAAAGGGGCTTAAGGGCTCAGTACAAAGAGAGGACCCTGTTAGCTTAAGATGTGATTTTAAGGTTCTGTTGGTAGTATACAAAATCATGCATGGACTTGCTCCCTCATATCTTTCAGATATAATATCCCCCTATGTTCCGGTCCAGAGCCTTCGCTCTGAAAATGCTGGTCTACTAGTGATCCCAAGAGCCAAGAAGAGATCCGCAGGTTCGAGAGCGTTCTCCATTTGGGCCCCGGTGCTGTGGAATGCTCTTCCCCCTGATATCCGATCTGTAACCTCAGTGGAAATGTTTAAATCAAAGCTTAAAACACACTTCTATTCTATAACATATGAATAACCTATATTTTATGTTGACAATATCTGTGTATCATCTGTCCTCATGTCGGTTTTAGATCAGGTGATGGTGTCATAATAGTCTGTGGTTTGCAATAATCTGTGGTCTGTGCAGCCCTTTGAGACTCTTTGTGATTAAGGGCTATACAAATAAACATGACTTGACTTGACCCTGCAGATTTTTCACAACATCCTAGTCCACACTCCTTTAAATTAGTAACAGATTAACCAACTGATCACTTCAAGGACCGCCTTTGTAGTGGAACACAAGACTATCTGTGTTAATGTTGATTTAATTACAAGATGTATATCACACTGTCATAATGTGGAATTGAAGGCATGCCTACAAAGCATACTCTATGCGGAGATTAAAAAAAGCCTTTAACCCTCAGTTAGAATTTCTGTCTTGGATAAACACACGCCCACTCATTTTTATGGGGACCAACATGAGTTCAACGCCTAAGGGAGTGCTTGAATGCAATAGTTGCAAAAGGCGGACAAAATTCTCTGAATGAGTAACACAATTTTATAATATCTGGCACACTAACAAAGTCCCTGAGTGCTCTCTGCCCCGTTTGCCCTCGCTTGGTCTAACAGCCTTTCAATCTGCAGCACATGAATTTTATATTTTATCAGTGTTTCTCACAATATTTAGACATCAGTCCCTTAACACTGTAGTCCATCTTGTGATTATAAACATATCCTAAAAGAAAACCATTTTTGTTTTGATTTACATTTCTCAACAACACTGTCATACAACGCAAAGGACAAAAAAATATCAGTTGATTGTGAATTGGTCTCATCAAGAGCAATTCAAGGTTCAGAGTCTTCCTCAAGGCCAGTTTGCCACATAGATAAAGTAGACTGACATGACGATTGAGCCTCTATCGGTGTTTGTTTTATGGGCTGCAGCCATTATCTCAACCTCTATCACCCTGCCATCTTAGGGCCCGATCACACAGCCGGTTGCGATTGTATCGCGGGTAAAATTTTGCGTTGTTTTTTTTTGCCCGTGGTTGCCCGCGATGGAAAATGCGCAAATTGGCCAACCCGCTGTTCATCGGTGGTATGCCCGCAAAACAGACGCCGGCGACTGTTCCGCTTCCTCATCGCGTCATTTCCGCGTCATTTTCTCGTGTGGACCACGGGTATAAAAGCTCCCGAGCCGGTGTTGTGCCCAAATCAGACTCCTACGCAAACCCCCCCCCCCCCCCCCCTCGCGTGAACGCGCCTTCTGCTGCGATCACTTTTGTTGGAAGCGTGCATTGAAGTTGGTGACTTTTTCATCCGCGTTAACAAACTCATTTTGTAGAATACGATCGCACTTTATTGTTTAAATAAACGTGTTATATAGACTAGGATCTCCCAATTGTTATAATTACCTCGCTTTATTGTTTTAATAAGCGTTTTATATAGAATACGATCGCTTTTGTTGGAAGCGCAGCAGAATGCGCGTTCACGCGAGGGGGGGAGGATTTTATATACGGTGTGCATTACCGTTCGATTACGTTCACAACAAAAACAAAGACGGAATGGTTTAAGTTGTATTACAATCCCAACAAATGCAAGACGAAGTGGATTTGGTTATATGTTCGCCATTACATTCCCTAAAAGTGATATAAAAGTGAGATAAAACGAGGTAAAAGTGGTTGTAGTAGCGAGGGGATGAAAATCTCGGCAGGGATGCATTTCTCGGCATAACACCGGGCTGTAGAAATCATAACCGCTCAAGACACAGTCCCGTGAAGATCAAGATTTCAAGCTATGGCACCGAAGAAGCCAATATGTTATTATTGTAATCGTTTTTCATTTTTATTTTATTATCTTGTTATGAAATGAAAAGAAATGTCAAGAAATAAAAATGATTAAGACGAGGTCACTACGCTGACGGGGATCCATGTTCACCCCCTTGACGTCTCGAGCATAACTGACGTGTGCTCGGCAAATCGCGCTGTATATACGCGGAGAAAGGCGTTTGGCCGTCACACGCGTAACACGCTAATTTCACGTAATAACACCGCGATACAGGCGCAGAACATGCTATGACCATGCTCCACCCACGATGACCCGCTGAAATTTCCCGTCCTACCCATGTGTAACCACGCCCTGGCCGCGGCCAGAGCACGTCGTTCCGCGTCATTTCCGCGTCATTACCTCGTGTGCCGCCCGCGGTTAACACATGCTCAAAGTTTTGAGCAGCTCAAAACTTTTTCGCGCGGCCAACCGCGAGTGAATTTCCGACCGCGAGTAAAGCACTGCTGTATCTCGTCTATATGGCGGTCTCAAAGCGTCCAACAGCGCCCAACAGCGTCTAGAAATTTCTGGCCGTGATTCAGCCTCGATACGCCCGTGTAAGGCTGTGTACCCGTGCTCTAAAGTATTGAGCAGCGCAAAACATTTTCGCGCTGCCAACCGCGCGTGAATTTCCGACCGCGTGTAAAGCACTGCTGTATCTCGTCTGTATGGCAATCTTAAAGCGTCCAATAGCGTCCGCCTCACAGCCAGAAATTTCTGGCCGTGATTCAGCCGCAAACGGCTGTGTGACCGGGCCCTTAAAGGGAAAGTGAGAGCACCTGTCAAGGCTGAGAGCTAAAAAGACATTATAGGAACTTAAATATCAGTCAGAGCAGCACACTTCAGGAAAGCTAAGACAACATTATGCACATTTGACACACAACTAAATGCAAAGTGGAAATTAAAGCATGCACATTCTTAATTATAAGCGTAAACCTTTGGCTAGTAAATTGAGCATTTGTGTGGGAAAACATTTTGCATCCTATTGCGTGATTTAGATTTTGAAATACCAAAGTATGAATTTATCATCAGGTAAAATAGTAGAGAGGCGGGTGTTCATTTTACATATGAAAAAACCTCTTCTCAGTCTTTGGATGCAAGAGGGGTAGGAGTAAGTCGTACACAGATGCGACCAAGTTGATTACCATTGATAAGACGTTAGCATTCCGCTTTTGTGTTATTGTTTTTGTCATCATTGCTATTTAATAAAGACATCTCACATTTTGTGCACTTTTTAATTGTAAGCATTTCATTCATTTAAAAAAAAAAAAAAAAAAAAAAAGTTATTTTTTTTAAAATAGCTGTAAACTGCCAGTGTGATTATGCACATATTTATTATATATAATAATATATAGTTTACTATTTTAATCCTTTGCACATGTTACTTTATAATTAGTTTAACTTCCCTTGAAAGGAAAAGTCGTCCAATTTTATTATACTTGTATTAATTAAGGCCATTCATTAATTCATAAATGATTCAAGATCCAATGATACATATGATACTTTAAATGTTGTTGTAGCTGATGGCGTCTTTAATATTTTGTTTCATGGAGCATTTTGCCTCGGTAATTAAGTACAAAGGGAAGGGTGCAAAATAAAAATGCTGCATCGACAAATATTTGCAGTTGTTCGTAGTGCAGTGGTTAGCACATTCGCCTGACACGAGAAAGGTCCCAGGTTCGAGACCGGGTGGAAACATGTGGGCATGGAGAGGGATGGGCACCACCAGGCTGTACTTGCCCAAGACACACCACAGGTAATTGTGCCACTATTGCCCTAGAGGTTAAGGACTCCAACAAACCAACTTTAAAAACATTGCAATACATTTTAAGTAACACAATGTTCAAAATAGACAATCAGCACACGCTATCCCACCCATACTCATGACAATTCTCTCACAAATTTCCTTGCCTTCCTTTTATGCTTTTAGAATCAGTTTCTCTATTTTACATGGCAAAAACTGTTAATTGTTTGGTTGACTGAGGTCAAGCACTGTGGTGATGACAACCTTCTCATCCTCGCTGAATGTAGAAAATACAAAAATTCACACTGTTCACGGAAAATCCTTGCAAATTCCCACTTTCGCATTGTTCTGCTAGTTTTTGACGCTTCAGTTAACATGTTCAAGTTTGCACATGGAAATGATTTTTGTAACACTGGGCCTGAAATAAAGCCTCAATGAACAATTTTTGTTCAGATGTAAGCCTCACTTCTTCTTCAGTTAATGAGAGCACTACATAACTGACAAGTACAATTTTCTCCCACACAATCACAAGCTTCCCACCTCGCACAGCTGCCAAATCATTTAGCGAACACAGGAAACGAGAAAGTCCAGCTCATTCTTTCTCTTCTTGGCCCTAGATGACTTAAACAGTTTCAATCAATTATAAAATTAATTTAAAAACCATTGCATGATGACATAATTCTAAAAATAATTCAGTTTAAAATAATGGAGGGCAATTGTCATTATTGTTATATTCCCTGAAAAACAAAAATAACACAGCAGCAGCATTACAATAAAAATACAAATCGAGGGTTTGACAATATTGGTTGGGTTGCGCTGAAGAATTTGTTAAAAACGATTAGGAAAGCTCTTTTCTGCTATCGAGCGACTAAAGCGTAAAATATGAAAGGGTAATAAATTCTTATGGACTAATTCAACCATCTTATTGTTTTTTACCGATTACACAAGTAGAGATCAATTAGTGGATTGTTCATTTTCAATCCAAACCGCTGGCCCACAATCGATATGTGGTGTTAAAGACCCCAAAAGGTCTAGCATTCAGAGCAATTTGATTGGGTGAGCGGTAGGAATGGGCAGAGCTATACACACAGCGTGCGCATTTTTTCTTGGCCAGCATTATCTCCACTAAAGGTAAATACATAGGTATCCTTGTTAGCAGAATTTTGTGACATTTTTACAAAAGAACTTTGCCCACACATTGTTTTGAAAAAAATTAATTCAGACAAAAATGAGTCAAAATGAGCTTCAATACTTAAATAACTGCAGGAGTGAGATGAATTTTAAGTGGTATAATTTATTGTTATGGGACACATGCCCTGGTATTTTTTTCAGATGTTATCAAATCATCAAATGTCACACAGTGAAATAAAACGTGCTAAATAATTAGCTTGTCTGGAAAGAGTGTTTGGCAGTTTAATTCAATATCCTCTTTAAACATATGGTGTGGCTCGCTCAAAAAAAAAGATCAAAGTACCATAAAATTCGGACTATAAAGCCGGGACTTTTTTCCCAATCTTTCAACCCTTTGGGTTATGCAACGATGCGGCCAATAGATGCATTTTTTTCGCCAGGGGTGCCCGAGCAGTAAAGGTAAGAGTGAGACATGTGGAATACAGGCGCAAGTTTAATGTAACTTTGTGCTTTCTGCATGAATGAAACTAGCTTGGACAAACCCTCATTATGGAAAAGGTGTCAATCGAAAGGCGAGCGCTAACTACCATATTGGGAATAATTTTACGAGTCTGTTTATTGGTAAACAGAGCTAACGTGGTGAAACAAACGAATTACAAGAATCAACGTCCGACGAAGCAGAAATGTTTAAGGCGGATTCCTGTTCATCTGTTGGCATTGTTATCGGTTTTGGAGTAAATATTTTACACTGTTGGATTTTATGGATTATACTTGATGTAACGAAGCCATTTTTGCGAAGTTGAAGATGGCCCAAGGGACGTACTGGTGAGCTACGCCGGCTTTATAGTTTTCGGGTACAGCGGAACCTCGGTTTTCAAAGAAATCGGATTCCGAACAAAAAATACGAGAAATTCTTGCTTCGTAGTTCGAACAAAATCACATTTTTTTTACTCCTTTTAATTTTCTCAGGTGCAATTGCACCTCCACTACAATAGGGAACGTCCGAAATTAAACAAATGTGTAACAAATGGGCCGAGTTAAAGAATTTCACCACTCCACCACCATGATGAAGCTGCGGCCACCAGTCATCAATGACTTTAACGACACTGTCATGGACCACTTCCGAAAGTGCTAAAAAGAAGGCAGAAGCAAGTGTCATTGGATAGATATTTTAAAAGAAAAGAACATCCTGTAGCCGAGTCATCCATAGCAAAGAGATTTGAACGTGTGAGCACCCCTCAGAAAGAAGAGCTCCCCGAAGTTTTTATGGAAGGGGACTCTCCTTCCAAACAATAATTTTCCTTCCTCCTCCATCCCTCTTCACCGTCCACCTGCGCCTTCTGCTGACCACCACAAAGGTAAAAATCCTCTTCATAATTATTTTCTTTATCCTTTTTTTTTTTTAATTTTACACTTTCATGTTAGCGTAATCTTTCATACGGAAGATTACGATAACGCGAACGTACGATTAGCCTGGGTTACATTTATGTTTATGTTATTTGTGTTTTAAAGGTAAACATTCAGGGTGTTGGAACGGATTAAAACGAATTACATTATTCGTAATGGGAAAAATGATTTTGGTGTTCGAACAAATCGCTTTTCGAACAGGGTTCTGGAACGGATTTTGGTCGAGAACCAAGGTTCCACTGTATATTGTTTCAGAATGATTGTGATGTTTGTCTGATGAGTATATTTTTAAATACCTTGACATGACGTTTTTCAGTGACTGGTAACATCATACAGACACGTATTTGTTTATAAAAAGTCCAGCGGCCTGCCGGAACGTTAAGAGGGTATGGTCCCGTATGGTTCAAACTTCTTGCGTACCGTCATTCTTTGTAAATATATAATGTTTCAATGTGGGCACATGCAGCTTATAGACAGGTCAGACTTATCTATGTACACATAGTTTTTTCCTTTAAAAATGTACTGGGTGCGGCTTATAATCAAGTGCGCCTTATAGTCGGAATTCTACTGTATGTTTTCTTTTATGGCTAATTAGGTCAAAACATTCCCAACCCCTGTTCTATCAGGACTCCATAATCTATGAGGTTGGTTGATCTACTACTTTATGGCCAACCCTTAATGTTCCAAGCTGCTGTTGCTATTTGTCACAGTCCCAAGTAACCGGATGAACTGTACCATGACCTTTCAGTGAAACCTAAATGCACTTTACATGTCGAAGAGCAGGAAATGTCTGTCTTTTATGTCACTTATTCTCGTCAATAAAATTTGAACAGCTGTTTTTCCATGTGACTGTGGAAGTTATTCAGACACACGCCTGAGTCATTTAATAAATGACTGCCCGTTTGCCTCAAATTATCTGAGCTGTTAGATTTTAAACAGCGATTGCAAAGTACCACTCAGTGCATGCCTGCCAAAGTATTAAGACTCTGGAGATTAATTTAAAAGCTGGCATACCAGATGCACTCAAATTAATTGGGGCTAGAAAGATAAAGGTTTTTGGACTTTTTCACTATGTTTGAAAAGTCCCACTGGCACAACTATTCAACAGAATTGACCTCATTTTGACCATATTGTCACCCAATATGACTTGTTAGCTTGGTCTGATTGAGAAGAGTAAAAGAAGCAGCCCGTCCTGATTAAAAGTTTACAATATAAATAACCATAATGGCTGAATACATACTGCAAATGATGTGATCTCATACAAGTGCAAGACCCAGAAACTTAGTTGGGAAAAAAAAAAAATTTTCAAAGTGCAGTATATAGCAACCATTAAAAAAAACCTTACCAACAAATCATTAGATTTGTTCATGGCCTTATTTAAAGTATTTAGCATTGGAAGGGTAGTCTTGATTAACTTGTCAGTTCTTACACCAAAAAGGATTTTTTTTATTTCACAAGCCACCGACTGTTTACAGTCATCTGAAAAAAATACTTTTAGGATTAGTGTATTGATCGAATATTTGCAGCAGATATCCGAATAATATTTTCCCTGAAACCAATATTGGATTTAATCACATTTCATCCAAAATCTTTGATATTAATGCCAATATAGAAATAGTCTATTCCAATTTAAGCCCTGGCTCCTTTATCCAGCAGCTTCTGAATATACAGGAATGTCTTGGAAAGTTTTGCTGATTAAGACAATTACTAAAATATCCCATCTCAAAATATTGTAACATCCCACACTTTTTAAAGGCATAGACAGCAATATAAAAATAAATTAACGGCTTACAATATTTAAGTTGATTCAGAAGAAATCCAGAATGTATGCCTTTATTTTAATTGCATTACAGGAAATGACGTCAGAATATTCTAATTTTCTGAGAATGCAAAAAGAAATAGCTTAATGAATGATGGATTTCAACGTTGGTGTTGGCCATAGATAACCCTGAATTCAGAGGAGTAAGACGAAATATAAGGGTAATGATGCTAACCTTAAACAACTCAATGAACAAAATCAACCAAATTCAAGTTGCCCAATCCGGATTAAAATAAAATAACAAAGAACATAATATAGATATCAATCTGTTGATAAAGGATCAGATAGTATCAGTATTAGACAACACATATTGTATCGGAAGTTGAAAACTTGTAATGGCGCCAAGCTGATTGTGAATTTGGTGCTCAAAAACACATTGAAAAAACCTTGCTCATATTATAAAAAAAAATTCAAAGATATAAAAATACATTATCATCTTTATTCATAATATTGAACAAGTTTAAACCATTTGAATCCCGCTTGTATTTTAGGACATTGCATAATCATGAATAGCAATATACAGATTTTTCTAAAAACGTATATATAACGGTTCTTTTAAAACGCTCAGCTTGGATTAAAAGAAAGATAACAGTTTATCAAGATGATCGTTTATCCTCAGAAAAAAAAACCTTTTGATTTTCCAAATGACATTATGAAAACAGTTTTCAAATAATAAAAACATGAATATTACATAATGTGTGGAGGTTACATGACAACAGAAAAGAGGCATACACTAATTTTGTGAGTACTGAAAAAAGGCAACAGTCAACAGACTCACCAAGACTCGGTTCTCTGTCTTGTC
The DNA here is from genome assembly GCF_059441175.1 of Urocampus carinirostris. NCBI lineage: Eukaryota > Metazoa > Chordata > Actinopteri > Syngnathiformes > Syngnathidae > Urocampus > Urocampus carinirostris. The sequence goes on from NC_142350.1 coordinate 29,511,120, forward strand.
TCCTTTGATCTCCAGTTTGACTCGCTTCCTCAGTGACAGCTTCACCTTCCTCCCCACCGCATCCCGCATGCTCTCTAAACACAGAAAGACAAAAGATTGAAAGGCAGCCTTGGCATTTATTTCAAATGTAATAGAAATGTCTTATTGAACACCTACAAGTTTATATCTCAATTGAATTAATAAGAGTAGAGCACTCGTCTTGGGATCAAGAGATCGCAGGTTCGAATCCCGGCTCCTCTGTGTTACATGTCAAAGTGTCCTTGGGTAAGACGCTGAACCCCTAATGCCCCCAATATGCAGGTTGGCGCCTTGAATGGCTGCACGGCCGCTATTGGTGTGTGAATGGGTAAATGTGAAGCACATTGTAAAGTGCTTTGGGAAGTCTTCATTGACTTTAAAAAGCGCTATATAAATGCAGATCATTTCATTTCATTTGATAAACCTATGTGTAATATTTATACAGACATAATTGCTTTTTTAATTGAAAATATGATCAATTTCACACACCACAAAGAATAGTGTTATTCAGAACCCTGAAGATGTAATGATATCTGATTTATAAGAAATCACATCACCTGGGTAGCAATACAGACGCCAATGCATATGAAATATATTACAATTTGCCCAACTTTATGTGAAGCAAAATTAAACTTCAGTATGCATTTTTATAAAAATTCTACAAAATCCATCCCCCCAAAAATCCAGAGAGTTAGGCATGCGTCTTTGCATATCCCTCTGCGCAACAAGGTATGTAATATACAAAAATACTTTTTTGGGCATTTTATCAAATAACCTTTGCTGTCCAACTTTCCACATCCTAAAATTGACATTCAGTCTACAAACCACATGCATTACAGGCTATATATCTAGTGATACTTGGGAAACAGTCAGAGCACTAACAAGTGCAGGTAGGTAATAAACTGACATGTTACTATGCGATCGAGCAATTTCATAGCTGTCTGAGCACACAAGTCTTTTATCACAGGTGTCTTGGATAAAAGTGATATTCTTTATCAAAAACATCCGACAGTGTCCCAAGGAAGGACCCCATATTGCGCAATGTGGCCATTCCCAACTACTATCAGTCCCAAAAAACAGATTAAAATGTATGTTGGCACCAGTAAGAGCATCTTTGTCAAACATAGTATTGCATATTACTCCAACTCAAGAAAGAGGTTATGCTAAACGTCAACAACAGTTAGATAGATAGATAGATAGATAGATAGATAGATAGATAGATAGATAGATAGATAGATAGATAGATAGATAGATAGATAGATAGATAGATAGATAGATAGATAGATAGATAGATAGATAGATAGATAGATAGATAGATAGATAGATAGATAGATAGATAGATAGATAGATAGATACTTTATTTATCCCCGGAGGGAAATTCACATGTTGAATGGTGCAACAAAAATGGGGAGGAACCGACTGCACTGAGATATAGTATGTGTATTTTACAGCGTATGCTCCCCTTCAGCTTGATTGTTCGCACCCAAGAGAAGCAGCAAAGTTGGCAAGCTGGCCTAGAGAGCAAAAGTGGGTCAGCTGCCTCGCCACGCTTTTCACACTCCCACTCAGCCATTCAGAGGCAGAAAATACTTGAGCACATCTGTGCTGCCATGTGTATCCTTTGCCCAAGGGTTCTTCGGATCAAAAGAAAACAAATAATTAGGAAAGCACCAAAAACAGCTCATCCGGTCGACATGCGCGTCATTTTTCTGCGTAGCGTTAATGTCTCTCTCCACAACGCGAAACCTTGAATATTTTAATGAGCTGGAGCGAAAGCAAACGTTTTATTTCACATCCAATCCAGAATAATTTATTTTTAAACAATGGAGTTAATTTTACAAGCCAGCCACCCTGTGGATTTAGTCTCAGCATATGAGTTACGCCTAATTGGAGAAAATAAACCTCAAGCAAAAATTGACTCTTGTTTACGGGCTTCTAGTAAATACAAATTGGTGTTGGTTACTTTTATTAGGTCAAGTCACATTTATTTGTAAAGTCCTTATTCACAAAATGTCTCCAAGGACTGCACAGGCCACAATTGGGTTTTTATTGATGTTGAATATGATTTGTGTACTGTTACCTAATGTAACACCGATTCCACCTGGAGCCACTGGAGTCAGGCACGGCTTAATTAATATAATTGTCCAATAATGAAATAATATACAATACTTAATTCAGGAAGTAGTGGATTTGTGCTGAACAGTTTAGGGTGTTACTTGCTTCTCTCCAAAGACAGCTGGAATTGATTTTGAGAAAATGTGTGATCTTAGGGAGAATAAACTGTACGGACAATGGATAAAATAAATAAATAGAGAAAAAAAGTATCCCTTTTACCTGATTTTGAATATAGAAAATTGACAAGCGGTCTAGAAAACGAATGGATCGAAGTAATGCAGATTACATACATTAATTGAATTAAGACAACTCTAGTTAAAGGAGAGGTGCGTCATTTGAGGTGTAATTAAACAAGTTGAAAGTTAAATATTTTCTCTAATAAGTATGTATTAACAATGCCTAACCAAGTTCAAAGAGCTCATATGCTTTATTTTCCAATGCACCTATCCACTTTTATCCTACTTTCAACTAAGCTGTTTGGGAAGAACACATTAAATAGGGTGAATGGGGGCTAGGGGAGTGCTAGAGAGGGCTGTCATGCTTGTCCCAGTGGGTTTTGTATTTACAGTGGAACCTCGCTAGTTCGCGGTTCCACTTTTGCGGGTTCAGAGCTTCGCGGGTCTAAAAAATATACCTTACCTTCTCAATAAAAGCATTTATTGACTTGAGCAAGCGCGAACTTATGTCAACTGAGGACACGGTGTGGCCACTCTTATTGTGACACAATGCTTAGTCATGGTGAGTCACCGCTTCGCTCACCCCCCCTCCTTCAACTCCTCCCACCTCACCCCCTTCTTCTGTGGTGCTGTTTATCATGGAGGAACTCGGCGACGCGAAGTAAGTATATTCTCTTCTGTCACATTTCATCTCAAGTTGAACTTTATTATACCAAAAGCGAGCGGTTTTTTTGTACTACCTAAACACGGCTAATTGGGTGTGGTTTCATCTATTTGTTGTAAAAGCCGTTCGATGCCGCTGGCTAAAGTATGATGGTTTTGTCAGAAGGTAGCTCTTTCACTTTCATTAAAATGAAGACAGACCATTTTTTTAACTGTTGTCTCCCAAAACGCTTCACAAACACTCATCAAATATCACATTTTCACAGTTTTTATTTTCAATATGTAACCAACCGGTAGTGTTAACAAGCGAAAAAAGCTGCGATGGCTGCATGTGGTTGAGAGCGGTTATTACAATCATACTGAATGGTTCGTAGTGGTTTCGCCGCAGTCCTATTCCGTGTAAATTAATTATGTAAGACATGGCTACACTTGTGGGTCATGTTTTGGTGCATTGAGTTCCAGTGTGAAGAGTTCTGGATGAGTCACCCAATAACTCCTTCCCATCATGCCAGATCACTTCGGTTTAATGGCGGGGGGGTATACTGTATACCTGTATACGTTTTTTTTAAGTAGTTTTGAAGGTGCGCCGCTACTTAGCGGATTATTAGTTTTCGCGGGTGGTCTTGGTCCCCATTAACCGCGATAACCGAGGGATTACTGTATTTGTTAGTATAGCATGAAAATGGTGAAAGTAAGAAAAGGCCTGCTTCAAGTAAAATCCGAATGCCAACACAAACCCCAAAATGAGAAAAAACGCATCATGAAAGAGCTGACCGAGGCTGAAATGATGACACAAGCCAGGAAGTGGCGGCACCGAGTAAAAAAGTACATTGAGCTCAAGACTAAAATTTCAATGTGAAAATGGTCTTACCTAATTAATGTGTGCTATCATTAAGTAGTGACTAATTCAGGGCGTAAACCGCATCGAACACCAAATCAAGTAGGATTGAGTCCAGCTAGCTGAGGTTCAACTTGAGCATTTTAATATATATATATATATATATATATATATATATATATATATATATATATATACACATACATATATACATATGTAACACCTATACTTTGATAATTTGCCTGAACCATTTTTTTATGAATAAAAATTTGTTTCTGAAAAAAATGCCACAGCCCACAATTTGGGATCAAGACCATTATAAATATTTTGTTAGTGGGATTATGGGTGTTTGTACTAAAGTGTGAGAATGACAAGTTACTTTGGAAGAGAAAAGAATAAATGTTTACATCTAAATGTACAATATACTGTTGAGGTAAAATAATAAAAGCCTAGATAGCGTTGTTCCTAAAGAATTTCTTGTAAACAAATGAGGCATGGTGCTGATTCACTACCATAGTTGAATGAATGACCCTAACAATGCTCATCATCCACACAACCCCTCACATGATGTGATCCTGACAGACTCCTTACTGTGCTCAATGAATGCAAGTTTGATCAGATTAATTGTCCAAACCACTTCATAAATATAAAATTCAGTAGGCAAATGATGCACTAAAGTGACCCAATTTAGCAGTGAGGTTATCTATGTTTAAGTTGCTCTATTCAAGTTCTGGAGTACACCACATGCCTCATTAAAAAAGAAGCAAGTCATTGTCCATAGAAGGGATGGAAACTGTGAGTGCTTGCTCAAGATTGCACCAAGGTGTCAAATACTAACTGCTTGGTCAAACAAAGTCCGTTTGACATGCAGTTTCACAACTGGAGGAAAAGTAAATGTCCAGTCTAACAATATAAACAGGTCAAGGAAGCACTGAGGCATTCACAAAACTGGTCATGTGAGTTTGACAGCAGCAACCACAAACACTTGGTGGGCCATCAGGACCAACTGGCTTACTCTTCTGGGTGCAATGAGCTTAAATTGGTTTGCTTATGAAAAAAAACGTCATTTGTGTGTCTGAAAAAAACAATTCTCTACAATGGACGGATGTTCACAAATTGAGGGACCTTCACACATGGGTACAGGGAGGGGACAAGGTACACGAGATTTGAAAAAAAAAAATATATTACAAGACAAATCTATAATGAAAAAAAATATATATAATAATTTAATAAGCGCAGTGGTTAGCACGTGTGCGACACAGTTCTGAGGTCGTGGGTTCAAATCCAGCTCCCGGCCTTACTGTGCGGAGTTTGTATGTTCTCCCCGTGCTTGCGTGGGTTTGATTGATCAAAAATGAGGGGGAAATGTCAAGACTAAAAGTCAATGAAATGAAAAAAAAAAAAAATGTACACATGTTAATGCCGATTTCGAGATATGATTGTTTCTCTTGTGTGATGATATGTTTTTTATGTTACATAAAATGCTCTGATTACATGACATGATTAATGTACAAACTGTTTTGATTGTAAAGGGGACAGGACCAAAATAAGCTCTGGCTTTTTACTGTCAGGCCTTTTTTTTCCTTTTGTCAACTGTTCATAAAAGCTGTTGATTTCAAATACATTATAACATTCTATATGATGATCAGAGGAAAAAAAATGTCAATAATCAATCAATGTCAAAGTCAGGCCCCGCAGGACACATTTGGTCCATGGGAATATTTGCTACGGCCCCTATAATGATCTTAAATCGTTCTTGTATCATTCACCAGGCATCGCAATGTATTTGATCTCTGTAGGTTACTTTTTGAAGAAAGTCTTGTCTTTATACAACATACTTTTGCACTTAATTTTATTGTATGATACTTTTAATTAATTTGTCAAGTAAATGATAGAAAATTGCTGAAGTAAATTTAGACTACTTTTGCCAAAATATAAACTATAAGCTACAAATGCCCCCAATAAGCAGGTAGGCGCCTTGCATGGCTGACTCCCTATTGGTGTGCCAGTGTGTGTGTGTGTGAAAGGGTAAGTGTGAAGCACACTGTAAAGCGCTTTGGGAGGTCTTCATTGACTTGAAAAGCGCTATATAAATGCAGACCATTTACCATTACCATTCACAAATGGTTCCTCAATAATACCAGCTTCTTTCGTTTAATGTTATTATTGAAATAAAAAAACATGCCTTTGGAGCCTGTTGAGAATTGAAATTTACTGACATAGCCATGAGAAAACATGTTTTTTCATCTGATCATACTGTACTATATTTGGTAGGTTCAATTAGGTTTCTCAACTGGTGGTTCGGGACCCAAAAATGGGCCACGGACAGTTTTCAGTTAATTGCGTGGCCTTTACCTTGGCAAAACAATGATAAGAAGAGGGTCATTCTAACTCCTTAAGAGTAGATGGTGCTAATTCCCGACAAATGCAAATCACAGAAAGGAAACTATATAGTTTGTATAATCGTGTTGAGCATTGCCAAACGCAGATACAATAGAGAATAAATGTATATATAAATATGGATATGATTATCTTGAAGACAAAGCCACTGAAGTGAAGTGTTTTGGATTTGATTAAAAAATTAGCTAATTGAGCATCAAGGGGGATTTATGTCTTTAAGTTGTTATGGTTTTACTGGTCATTCTTTTTTAAAGTGAATGTATTTTAATATATTTGGTTTAAACTGAAAAATTATTTTATTCAATACATTTGAGAAGTGGATTAGATTTTTTTATTTGGTTTGTGGCTTGTGATTTGGGTGGGGTGGTTGGTCCTTGCCAGACCAGTTGAGAACCACTACACTAGACTTACATGAGTCATTTTAAAATGTTTCAATATTCTATCAGTCCAGCTCTATTTGACATTTGACTTTGACATCTCTGTCCTACTTGAACAGGTTCAGCTATGAATTCCTTATGGTTATTTTATGGTATTGCTAACTACACGTTGAGGACAGAACATCCACAATAAAGACCACTCCTCAAAACAAGGGGATACGTGTATCGAGGTGAGATCATTTGCAAAAGAGCTTTTAGGGACTTGTACATAGTTAAAGTAATAGCTCTACAGCTGTAACAATCCCACTATTGTCTGACACTGACGGGCACAATGAGAGGCTGTGCAGCGTTGCAGGAGGACGAAACGACAAACGCACATGCATGCACGCGTGGGCATGAACACATGGCCAGAAATGATCTTTACATCTTTACTGTACTCACCAATGAGCTCTTTGGGAACCTCTGACCCCTCCTCGCTCATTTTGCGTAAAGTTTAGTATCCAAGAACACGACTCTTAGGGGTTTCTCCTTCTCGCTTGCACCGGAATGAAGGGGGAAATTTTTGAGGAAGCCCAAGTCCACGGTGGTGGTACACTCTCGCCGATTACATACTCATCTCCCCCCGGTGAGTCTCGAGAATATGTCGGCGAGAAGAGTCGCACAGCATCGCTTTGTGATCCAAGCGGCTTTAAGATGACGTGAGACGGAGGGGGGGGAAGTACGGCGAGGAGCGGATTTGTACCGTATCTCCGGAGGCACCACGGGACAACATCCCTCTCTCGCCGTTTCCCGAGCGTAAAGCTGACGGTGGTTATTCCTCGGCTAGCCAATAGTGGGGACCGGCAGCCGGAGCCCCTCCCAAGCCGTCGATGCGACAGCCGATAGTGGCGTGGCAGCCGGAGAGGGGGGCGGCGGTTGCGGTGGGTGTCAATCGGACGATAACGAGCTTTAAGCTGTCTACCACTACTTTACAAAGAGAGAGCTAGCTTAGCTTTTGACAGCGCCTCACAACCTCAAGCGAAGTCAACTAAAACAGCCCAATTTGATATGTAGTATCATAAAAGGTACTGGGGAGGAAATAAAACAGGGTTTAGAAAAAGTTGTGCTTTTCAAGCGTCTCAAAACACAACAAAACGGTAGACATGTCTGCGCTGCTTCCCTTTGCTAGCGTCTATGACAACCAATGAAGTTAGAGAAAGGAGAGCCTGACATCTTGTGGTTTGTAGCTGAACTGCAGATTGGAGTTTCCGACACTGGTGACGTCGCACTTACTTCCGGGTGTGTACGTTTGTATTTAATTTAATTTATATGTTCGATGTTTCTCACATTTTTAAATTATTATTTTTTATTAATAATATTATAATAATATAATCTTTCTTATACTACTACTTTTTAATTGTTATTTTTCACTGTGGTACTTTATCTGCTTGTCATTAGGACGGCACTTTTCAATTTCGTTGACAATGAGTTCTATAGAGTGCTTCGAGGTCCTAAGATTACCCACAATGCATTGCTGGCGCCCATTTTGGAAGTCCACAAAGCTTTTCACTTAATTGTTATTGTTCAGCGAACCAGTTAGATTCTACATTGTAATGCAGAATACGTGCGTTATTGTTGGCTGTTGTAGCCGAGGGGAAAAGGGTGGGAAGGGCTTCTTTAGACTTCCGAAGTGTGTTTACGATCAGGGGATTGAAGCTCAGGAGAAAAGTGAACGGCGAAGACGAATGTGGCTGGCAGCTATCAACCGGTCGAATTTGCCAAAGCTTGACTGTGTTCGTGTTTGTTCTGACCACTTTCTGACAGGTAAATTGAATTATTTATGATGTAGAAATAAATTTTAAAAAGGTTATGGGACATGTGTACTTCATGACAACAGCTCGACGACCCCAAACTACTTTTATAACATATATGTGAGGTATTTCGCCGAAAACGACATTTAAAAACCGAACAAAACTCCGTTTCTCATTCGTACACTATTTTGGTGGAGAAATTCAACGCGGTTTCAGGGAAAGAGAGTCTCCTTTCCTCAGTCAACTCGCGTCAATAGAGGATTTAAAGCCCCCGAAAGCTAAGCTAACTTAGCCACCGGTGCGCCGTTCGGAGAAGCGTTGCCTTTCCCGGGTTGTTCAACATAGAACAAAAGGGAAGCAACATGAGAACAACATTCCCCTAAACCTGCAACACAGTTGCAATGGGCACATAGAATCGATGATGACTTGTCAACAATGATCAATGGTTGTAAACTTGGCTGAGACAAACTCTGAGAATGTAGAACTTTCCCTTTCACAGTCTTGTTTTCATCACCTTCGCTTGTGTGCACAGACACATCCCGAACCCAACCAGACACAAATCTGTCGTAGGCTTCCATACTTTTGTAATTTTGAAAATCCTTCAGTTCACAAAAGGGACTTGGGTGGAAAATAAGATAGTTAACAAGTTCGATGTAAGTCACACACGGCAACAAATCGGGATCAGACTTCCAGTCCTTGTTTTTAATTTTGTAGGGATCCAATTTTCCAATAAAATGCAACTTCGCAGCGTACCGCTCGCGTGCTTGCTTGTCTAAACTCTCCACATAGTTTTCCATAGTGTTGATGGACAAAATCCGTACACAAACGAAGCTAGTTGAGTAAATAAATAGACAAACTGAGTAAATGTTTGCTCTTCTCGCTATCACCGCTTGTAATCGACAGACTTCCAAGATGGCGGCACGAAGCCGTGTTACTATTTTTAGCACAAACTGAACTGGTTGCCAGCCAGTCGCAGGGCACACAGGGACAGACAATTCGCCCGCTCATTCACACCTAGGGACAATTTGGACGTGACATGCATGTTTTTGAAATGAGGGAGGAAACCGGACTGCCCAAAGGAAACGTAAGCGCGGGGAGATCAAGCAAACTCCGCACAGGAAGGCTGGTAGCTGGATTTGGTCCCTTGACCTCAAAACTGTCTCGCAGATATGCTAACCACTCAGTCGCCGTGCTGCCCGCATCCCATTCAACACTTTATAATTTCATACTCTCACTGTAATACACCGGAGCCCCAACAGACTCTGCTGCTATGCCGCAAGTGACACTAGCTGAGCGAAAAAGGAGTCTGGAATCAAATGGACTAAACCATTTCAAGGCAGTGAAGTATTCCCGACGCTGTGTTGTTCACATTTTTGTTTCGATTTCCTTTATTTTTAATCTAGCACTTTTCATCATATTTAAGCGTATTCTGTCTTTTATTAATGATAAAACTGTTTTAAAAATGCATGAATTCTCCATGTGCTTGGGGGAAATTTGCGTGTGCTTGAGCTTATCCCCAATACAAGCTGGTTATGCCCATGATTGCGCCTCCTAGAAATGCACTCCTAAACCTTGTAGAAAGCCTTCCAAGATTGGTCACAGGTCAAAATAATTCAGTAGAAACATCACGCCAAATCTAGTGCAACTTTTAAAAACTCACTTTCGGAGTCACTTTAAATTCCAGATCTTCAAGGGAGTGCTTAATAAGTATTCGATTTTATTGTACTAATTTTTAATTTTCTTTTGTTCTATCCAAATGATCAAACATGTTCCTCTCGCAACGACTATTCAGTGATCTTTTTACAGTGTGCCGTGGTCTGATGAGTCCATATTTAAAAATGATATTGTAAAATGATTTACAGCCAGGGAAAACTATAACCAGAAAACAAAATTGACAAGTGTAAAAAGGGTTTTCATTTGTGTATTTATATTTGTTATCTTTGTGCCTTTATCTACCAGCCATCTGCTTGTTAGTAACTAAGGTGGATTGGAATCAGAAAATGAATGGATTAAACACTTAATTCAGCCATGTCCAAAGTCTGGACCGGGGGCCAGTTACGGCCCGTGATCAAATTTTTATTGGCCCGCGGCCTCTGTCATGAAATAAATAATATGAGGCTCACCGATAAAAGTTAAATTCGTACAAAAAAAAAAAAATCACCATTTCACCAGATGATGGCAGTAGCCCCTTAGACACCTTGCCCTTGGTTTTCTGTGAGAACTTTAGCCCACCCCGTTTCCGACATAGCGACTGTAAATTAAACATTAAAGTTGACTGTCACTGCCACTTCCTGCATAAGTGATATCAGAGGGTTTTTCCTAAGAAAATCTGAAAGAATCTGCCCAATTTGCCAAGAGACTGTGGCTGTTTTCAAAGAATTCAATATCAAGAGGCACTGCAAGATCAAACATCCTGACTAGGACAAGCTAACTGGAAACTAACGCTGTGAAAAGGTGAAGCAACTGGAAGCTGTTTTAACAGTCCAGCAGTTTTTTCATGAGACCCTCAGAGTCAAAAGAAAAGGCTGCACAGGCGAGCAAAGAGGTTGCGACGCTGGCCTTTAACTGTGGGTAAATTTATAAAAGACTGTTGAAAGAATGACAGGCTGAATAGTCGGCCCTCACACATTATCACTTTACCAAATCTGGCCACCCCTGACCTAATTGAATGATTCCTGTACTTTTACAGACATGAATCACATTTAATGTTTACTGATCTTGCACTAATGCTCAATTGTGCAGTGTCTCCAAAACTCAGCCACACAAAAATGATATAGAAAAACAAAGGGCATGTTTGTGGGAAACTAAAATTATTGAATACGCGATAATTCATTTATGCGTGGTGTGGCCCAAGTACTGCTTAAAAAGTAAAGGTGAAATATTTCTGCTGAAAATGACCCAAAGTAAATGTCTTTGACTGTAGTGATGCATAACTTTTGTTTTTTTAAAAGCCTGTTTTAGAAATTCGAAGCCACAGCATGTCATATCTTTTATGAGGAAATGCATTTTTACAAACCATTTGGCATTAGTGTTACACAAAGCATTTATATATATACACACACACAAAAAAAAGTCCAAAATTGATCATAAAAAACAAAATATTTGCAGCTTTTATAATCCAGTATTTCTTACAAAGCAGTTTAAAAAAACAAGCATTTACACAGAACGGAAAGGTAAATTTCCATTATTTTTTTAAATAGAACACAATCGTACATTCATATAGCGGACAATACTAAAATAGAACTCTTATTACTTTCACTCGCCAGCAGTCGCAGACAAAAGCAACAAAGGACATACAGTATAGCTCTTACCTAGATTTCATTATGAAATCTAATCCTTCCTCTCAAATAGCCAGACACGATTAAAAAACAACGTTACCTGACCACTTTTTACAAAATAATTTTATTAACATTTAAAATAAGTACTTTATTCCTCTTCACAGACTCCAACAATCTAAGAATTTCCGAAGTATAATGTTATAGTCGACCTTTAATAAACCACAGTGTAATACCAGATTCATTACAAGGCTGAAAGTGGGCTTAAGTAAGGGTGTCTTAATTTTTCCAGATTTGAAAAGGGTATTATATCATTAAACCTAACTATTATCCTCTATTTAGAATCCAGACAGCGATAATAATATCTTTTTTTTAAATTATAAAAATACATATTTGCAAATATTATTAATGATATTGAAAAAAATACCCCAGATTGACAAAGCTATGTTCATTTCGCGTTAACAGAACTTCTGTACTGGATTCATGATATTGTATTGAATAAGTTGAACTAATCTCAAAAGGGACAGTGTGTAGTATTTGACCACTAGATGGTACTGTATTGTGCAGTGCAATCAAAGCGGAGTGCTAAAAAGCATGAAGAAGAATACAGACTATTAAGGCTCGAAGTGACCAAACTGCACCATTTTTAATCTCGTTTTGTCGTCCAATGTTTTGTGAGGTTTTTGTTTTGTTTTTTGGGGTACCCGTAGCAGCAAAAAGGCCGACAACTGTCACCTCCCTCCATGTGAGACTTATCCGTCCATCAATTATCTGCACCGCTTATCCTTAGTAGGGTCGCAGGTGTGAGGTTTATGTCATGTCAAATAGTTGCAAATATCTTGTAAATAATGTCTTATTTAAATAAATGCCGATTACATGATAGGTCATGTATTTTTGCTCATTATTTGAATCAATACAGTACTGTTTTTTCTTTAACAAATGAAGTTTTTCTTTACTACAAGGCCGTACTGAATAAGATACATTGTGCCTTTAATGTTGCTAGCTTTTTAAATGGACAGTGTGTAATATTTAGTGCCTCCTGGTGGTACAAGAAGAAAAAAACATTGATTTGATTACTAGGCATAAATACATGAACTATCATACCAATGTTAATTTGTGTCAACAATAAGACAATAAATTAAGCTGGAAAACACACATCAGACACATACAAACTAAAGTATCTAAAAGCATTTCAATAATTAATAAAGCCAAATTAATTTTAAACTATAATGCATTGTATTTATTATATTGTTCTCTAGTTCCGCTATACTTAACATATTGTGCAGAAGTCTGTGGTAATAGTTACAAAAGTTCATTACAGTCCCTTTTTATCCTCCAGAAACGTGCAATTAGAACCTTTTACAGGGTAGCATATCGAGATCATAATAATATTTTATTCCTGCAGTCCCAACTACTAAAATTAGATTATTTAGTAAAATTTTTCACTGCACAACTGCTATTTAAGGTCAACAAAAACACAGTTCCAGAAAACATCCATAAATTATTCATTCGAAAAGAAGGAAATTATAACTTAAGGGGCTGTAGTGAATTCATGATCCCAAAGGTGAGAACCACCAGGAGAAGTATGTGTGTCTGTGTGTGGAGTCAAGCTCTGGAATGGTTTGCAAGACAAGATCAAACGATGTCCATCTATTTACTTGTTAAAATTTAAATGCAAAAAAACATTCCTGGCGGAATACCGGGATGAAGAAAATCGGGTATGAGTGATACGAGTGCGTCTAGAACTAGCATTAACTTTGTGTTATTGTTGCTGTTGTTATACCATAACTGTTATTATTAATAGTATTACAATTGTTGTTATATAATTGGTGTGTTTAATAGGGAAGATGAAGGGGTAGGGAATATAAGCATTTGCTTCTGACTACCCCTTTTCGAACATATTATGTATATTATTTTGTTGTTGAGTTATTGTTTTGTTCTGTTTTTATTTTAGTGTTTGAATAAAGTTTTCATTTGTTCAATCATAGGTTGATAAATTTGTATTTATTTTACATAGTAAAATCCCAACCTCAGTTTGTTTGGAATTCTTCCACAACACTGTGCTGTGTATCACTGGCCCTTGCTCGTCCCAGACAACACAGTGCCATAAAGGGGTCAAATGTTACACATTGGGGCTTTAAGTGTGATTTGAAACCAGGGATGGGCATCACATATCAAGACAATCAATTTAACATTACCAATTGGTTTGTTTGGATTATCAAGTCTTGAAACAGATAGGAATAAATAAACTTTTCATTTTTTGTACATGTTCAACAATAAGCAGAGTGCGCCAATTTGTTTGTGGTCTGATGAGACCCTTTGGGAAGAATTGTTTCACTTTATACCACACTGTCAACAATCTCTATCACTGACAAATGCAGTAGTCATTATCAATTTGTGGCCCCTTAGTCGAAAAATGTAAATTCAGCCTATCCCTAACCAAAATGACCTCACTCATTGAACGGTTTGAGCGTTTTAAAACACAACTCATCCTGCAGCATGCTGACAAACATCTTCTCATACGTCTTGCGTGTAGTAGTGGACCCGATGATGCGGATGATCTTCTTGAGGCCCTTTAGCAGATAGCGAGGTGCCCCTTTGTTGCGAAGCACCCTCACACTGTGAGAGAGACCTTTGACAAGATCCAAGTCAAAGTTTGCCATTTTCCAAAGGTGGAGGAGCTGCAGCATGTACTGCTTGGGCGGACATGTAGACACTAACGCAGAGACATCTTCGCTTCGTACTTTCATCCCTGGTAAGCTGTTTGTGACCTCCAGGAGGTCAACCAAAGTCACGTTTTTAAGGCTGTTGCAGCGTGAGATCTTGCGTTCGCAGAGGTTTATTCCTGTGTGAACAAGAAAAATGCTGGTTGTAATAAATGCTGGTTGTTTCATGCGTCTTCAGTAAAAGGAATACTGTATCACAGGGGTCGGGAACCTTTTTGACCCAAAGAGCGATAATTGCAAAGTTGTTTTTTTTTGAGAGAGCCACGCGGCATATTGTTACACAAATTTTAATCAAACAGCCAAATCCGCCTAATTTTTTCCGCACATTTTATTTCACTGTGTGACGAAAGATGATTTTATAAAATTAATGGAATAATAACAAAGCCAGAACCTGCACAAGGTTTCTGGCTGTATGGTATTTCCCTTCAGCGCAGAGTGAGAGAGCGGGAAGCATGATGTGTGTGCAGAGATCAGGCCAACCATATCCCGTACTCAATCAAATCAGTCGACTCCTACCGCTAACCCATTCAAATTGCTTTGTGTACTTGGTTGGTGGTTTGAAGAGTTTATAGTTTGTTCTGTGGGTTTTTCATCATCAAGTGTCACAACAGTGAACATTATTTTTTTAAATGAGCTTCCGTATAAAAGATTCCTTAGTGACATAAAGCCAAAAGACTGTAAATTATAGTGGAAACTTTTCCATTTATGTACTGGACTCTCATTACCGACGCTTCTGATTCTGAATCTGCATAAACTCTAGCATTTTTGCAATTCGGAGATGGATTAAGAGCTTGCTCTGTCCGCTCCATGCATCGACCCGGTATTGCTGTACCTCCGGGAACAGTGCTTTCGCACTGATCGCTGCATGGCTCTGTGGCTAGGACCTTGACTCGGCCTATTGGCTGAGAACAAGTGTCTCGGCCCGTGGCTTTGTAGTGAATTATGAATTGACCGATAATGGATAA
Source organism: Urocampus carinirostris (assembly GCF_059441175.1). Lineage (NCBI taxonomy): Eukaryota > Metazoa > Chordata > Actinopteri > Syngnathiformes > Syngnathidae > Urocampus > Urocampus carinirostris. The sequence continues at coordinate 29,526,463 of NC_142350.1, forward strand.
TGGAAAATTGATAATGAATATAGAACAATAACCCTTACAAAATCCCCCCCCCTAGGCTTTGCACTGACTAAACCTTGACTAGGCCGATGCAGAATTGGAATGACACATGAAATTTGCACAAGAAAGCCTTTATCTCCAGGCCATATGTACTCGTGAGCCTTAGCTTCCCAAACCCTGCTAGATCAAAGCGGCGCTGCCACGAGCGGCTGCCTTTTCCAGCAGCTGCCCTATTGTTTTATTGTCTGCTCCTATCTTCTGTGTTTTTTCTTCCCGTTTTGACAACTACACTATGGATTACTTCTATCCTATGGACATGGGTTTTAGCGCACAAAAATGTGTCTAATCAAGGAATCAAGTCCTTGCCCTGAAGAATTCTCGTGCCGGCGTGATGAAGGGGCCTATCGTGGAAGAAAAGCCGGAGCTAGCTAAGCGGCTAGCGGCGTTATAAGTCTTCGGTACCATCTGTAATCATGGTAAATGCGAACTCACGACCAAATAAGATCATTGAGTGCTGGTGGAAAACATCGAAGCGCACAGGGAGCGCAGTTGCTGTGTTTTGCGGAAACGTGGCTCACGTTTAGCATTCCAGACGCTAACGTGTAGCCACCCGGAGCTACCCGGAGCTATCTGGCTTCAACGCCGCTAAACAGGGACACGAAAGCCGGGGGGAATCGGAGAGGAGGCGGACTTGCTAACACGAGGTGGTGTATCCCTGGATTTTGACAAAGAAAAGATTTCCATCTGCCGCAGGGATGTCGAACTTTTGGACTAGCGTGACGTCATCCACTCCGCTACAAGCACCCCTAGGGCATCATGTTAATCTGTTAATAAACAACGGGGTAGACTGCTGGAAGTGTGAATTTCCCTACAGGGATGAATAAAGTATCTATCTATCTATCTATCTATATATATATATATATCAGGAAATTAAGGCCCCAAATTAATGTTGGCATCGAAAAAGCATCAAACACATTGTTCACAGACGTTACAATTTAAATAGAGCTGATGTTCTTTGTTTTGTTTACACACATTATGGTAATTAGTTACTATAACACGGATGAGTCAATCATAATTCAGGCAACAAATTGCAAATCAGGGTTCTGTGTTAAAAAAATCCATGTACAATAAGAAAATAAAATCACCTTTTTCCCTACCCAACACCCCAGAATGAAAAATACACAGACAGGAAAAACGATTAAAAAAGAAATGAAACGATTGTGGCAAGGCACAGGCTAACCCTGAGAGGAAAGGGACCCAATGGATGCTCATTCACACTGATGAGGATGGCAGCAGGGATTAAAAGTAGATTTGTTACTGAAAAAGGTTTTAAGTAAAAATAATACAACTTAATGAAAATTATCAAGCCATGTTAAAAAGAAAAAAAATAAACAATTGACTAAAAATAACAAATATGCATGTCGGGGACTGGTGAGTTTTTGTAATGTACCAATTAACAAAATGTTACTAAAAACCGATATATCTGAATTAAAGAAATATGGACTTGTTCTGTCTACCAATGTGCAACATAAAATACTAATATCACATTGTGGCAAAAAATGATCAAAACAAATTAAGGGCTCCATTTTTCACTCTATCGTGTGTTTATATATTAATTTCAAGCACATTTTTTTTACTTCAAGTTATCTTTTATTGTCCCCTGCCCACTGCACAAGGATGGCTGGGATGGGCTCTAGCACCCCTGCGACCCTACTGAGGATAAGCAATAATGAATGAATACATTTTATTGAAGATATTTCAAAGACATTTCCAGGATTATGAAAAATAATTGTAAATTAGTAACAAAAAGTATGGGAATTTAGTCTGTGATCAATAACAAATTAACAATTAAAGGCATGCTTGATTATGATTAAAATCCATAATTAACTGGGCCAATATATACCTTAAAGATGGATGCAAAAAATGTTTTGTGTCTGTGTGCTCTTATAGATTTGAGTATGGGTGTATGCATATATACAGTATGGTATGGGTGCTAACTACATTACATTAAAAAACTATCAAAAAATGTTGTAGTTTTTTTTAATTCCTTCAGAAAGAAAGAAAGGCAGGGCTTATGGAAGGGCTTTCAGAACAGATTTGGAAATGGGCATTGTGAGGGTTCCTTGTACAGTCCTCTCCTAATCTTAAAAGTTAAAAATTATTTTATGTCTTCTCTCCTTATTAACTACTAATAATAATTCAATGTTTTTGTTCCCCTCGGGCAAATTCATTATCAGCAACTGAAGCGGGTGGAGGTACAGTTAGTGCTGTCAGAGCAGAAATGACCGATTTACAGCATCTGGTATTCCCGATCGGTCTCCCATCCAAGTATTACCTAGGCCCGACACTGCTTGGATTGCCTGAGAAAGAGCATTCTCAGTATGTTCAAAAACAGGTCAAAACTAAAAACCCTAAACTTTCATGAACTTTAAAGGTACTTCTGTCACGAGACGTGGTGGCGTGGAAGGTGACCGGACCAGAACGGAGGCAGGAGGCATGAAGGGAGAACTCAAATGCGTTGACGATCCATAGGTTTTATTTAATAAAATAAAAGTCGCCCAATACTCCGAGGCAAAACAGAACAACACAGAGTTCCTCCGGCACGAACTCAACAGGACAAGGCATAACAGACTAAAACAGGACAAGGCATAACAGACCGGGATTGTGAATAATGAGTAGTAATGAACCCGCAACCGCAGAGCCCACCATGCAGCCTTAAATACAGATCCACCATTAGTGGAACTGCTTTCAGCTGTTGCCCAGGGGGCGGGGCAGACTGGTCACCAAGGCGACCGTGACAGAGCCCCCCTCTTAAGGGACAGCTCCCGAGGTCCCAAAAAAGAAAAAATTACTACCTCGCGCCCCGGAATGTTGACGATCGAGATTGGGGCAACCCTGCTCCCTCCTCCGAACACGCAGGAACGGGGAGAGGCAGGCGCCATCTGCGTCGCGCGGATCGGAATCGACGCTCGGCAGGGGGGGGTCTGGTGGCCAACTGGACAGGGGATGACAGATAAACAGGACAGGCAAGAACAGGACAGGCAAAATCAGAACAGGTAAACAGGACAGGCCGATGCAGAAGAGTCGCACTCAGGACAGGCCGATGCAGAAGAGTCGCACTCAGGACAGGCCGATGCAGAAGAGTCGCACTCAGGTCAGGCCGATGCAGAAGAGTCGCACTCAGGTCAGGCCGATGCAGAAGAGTCGCACTCAGGTCAGGCCGATGCAGAAGAGTCGCACTCAGGTCAGGCCGATGCAGAAGAGTCGCACTCAGGTCAGGCCGATGCAGAAGAGTCGCACTCAGGTCAGGCCGATGCAGAAGAGTCGCACTCAGGTCAGGCCGATGCAGAAGAGTCGCACTCAGGTCAGGCCGATGCAGAAGAGTCGCACTCAGGCCAGGCCGATGCAGAAGAGTCGCACTCAGGCCAGGCCGATGCAGAAGAGTCGCACTCAGGCCAGGCCGATGCAGAAGAGTCGCACTCAGGCCAGGCCGATGCAGAAGAGTCGCACTCAGGCCAGGCCGATGCAGAAGAGTCGCACTCAGGGGGGTCAGATGCAGAAGAGTCGCACTCAGGGGGGTCAGATGCAGAAGAGTCGCACTCAGGGGGGTCAGATTCAGAAGAGTCGCACTCAGGGGGGTCAGATTCAGAAGAGTCGCACTCAGGGGGGTCAGAGTCAGAAGAGTCAGGCTCAGGGGTTCAGGTTCAGAAGTGGCGATTCAGACAGGACAGGCGGAATCAGAACAGGCAAGACATGAGAGAGTCAAAATCAAAACAGGCAAGACATGAGAGAGTCAAAATCAAAACAGACAAGACATGAGAGAGTCAAAATCAGAACAGACAAGACATGAGAGAGTCAAAATCAGAACAGACAAGACATGAGAGAGTCAAAATCAGAACAGACAAGACATGAGAGAGTCAAAATCAGAACAGACAAGACATGAGAGTCAAAATCAGAACCGGCAAAACAGGAGGAGCGGAGTCGGGCTGGCAGGCAGCGGAGTCGGAGTCGGCCCGACGGGCAGCGGAGTCGGCCCGACGGGCAGCAGAGTCGGAGTCGGGCTGGCACGCAGGGGAGACGGAATAGCAGACAATCGGCACGGGAGTCGGGCAGGCAGGCATGAGAGTCGAACAGGCAGGCGTCAATTCTTCCCGGGACTCCATTCGAGGCACAGCAAGGGCCACGACGGGCGGGGCCGTGGTTCGAACGGGCAGGGAAGGCCAACTCAGTAGGCGCCTGCCGAACTGCGCTCTCCAGCTCTCCCAAGTCGCGCTGGGATCGTTCGCTGAGTTCTATTTGTTGGCTGGTTCATTCTGTCACGAGACGTGGTGGCGTGGAAGGTGACCGGACCAGAACGGAGGCAGGAGGCATGAAGGGAGAACTCAAATGCGTTGACGATCCATAGGTTTTATTTAATAAAATAAAAGTCGCCCAATACTCCGAGGCAAAACAGAACAACACAGAGTTCCTCCGGCACGAACTCAACAGGACAAGGCATAACAGACCGGGATTGTGAATAATGAGTAGTAATGAACCCGCAACCGCAGAGCCCACCATGCAGCCTTAAATACAGATCCACCATTAGTGGAACTGCTTTCAGGTGTTGCCCAGGGGGCGGGGCAGACTGGTCACCAAGGCGACCGTGACAACTTCGGAAAGGCTGGACAAGTAATCATAAACCACTCTTTGTCCACCAGCCAGATTTACACCAAAACCAAATTTGTAAAACCCAATTTAATAATTTCTGATGTAATTCAATTTTATCACAGTGAAGAAGAATTTCAAAATAAGACCTGCATAGTAAGGCCAGAAAAAAATGAAAAATAAATGAAATGGTCGCCATCGTACATTCAAGGAAACTGTGCGGGTCAGATGTATCGACATTTCGTTCTGTATACACGTGTACTAGAATGACAATAAAGTAGATCTGAATCTGAATCTGAATCTTAGAATACCTTTGATAATGCCATACTGCTTGTCCTGGTCCTTGTTCTGCTGCCTCCACAGCCGTAGCAGCTGGATGACTTGCTGCTGTGGTGAACAGGCCTTCTTTAGCCTCTCCACGCTTTTACCATCCACTCTACGGCCCGGAAGACTCTCCAGCAGCTGCTCAAGGGGCATGGAGGACAGCTGCAGTGAGGCGAGCGACTGGAAGACTGCCTCTTCACACAAGAGCACATCTGGAACCAGAAAGAAAATTATCAGTTGTTCATGGCCCTTCCGATCTGTTTTCTCACATAAAACTGAAGGTTTTTATTTTTGTCTTATCATAGTTATTCCACAAGTTTATTTTTAGAACAGAAAAATATTTCCTTCACTCATTCAAAGTGTTGATATACTGCCATTTAGAGCATAATATGATGCATACGTGATCAAATGTTCAAATAGACATTGTGTTATATTTAGTGCCTCGTAGTGGTAAAAAACAACAACAACAACAACAACTTTGTTTAAAAAAAAAAAAAATATTGATTTGAAAATCCAGAAAAAAATGCATGAACTATCACGTAACCATGCATTTTTAAAATAATCATGTTGGGCACATTACTCACTACTTCTTGCAAAAAGTAACCGAGTTACCAACTGCAATATTCTATAAGTAACTAGTTACCGGGGACAGTAACCATTTCTGTTACTGTAAAAATAAGTTTTTGTATATCAAAGAATTAGAGATTTTCGGAGCAGAACTCTTGTCAGTTGAATACAGAAGAAAAAAACGGGTTGGTGTGTTAAAAAAACTTTGTAGAATTTATTGTACCTCACCAGCAAAAGATTTCTTCTTACACTTGAATTGCAACAAAAATGAACAGTAAACAAAATAATAAAATAACAATAGGCATGTATAAAAACACGCACAAAAACATATGAAAACACTTTGTTCTTTGTTTATCAAAACAAAGAATGACAGGGTCTTGGTAGCTTATACTCTTCCTTGTGCTTTTTAGAACTCGTTTTTGGTTGCACTAAACAATACAGCCAAATCTAGTCAAATGATACACACTGTCCCTTTAAATATTCACTTGTACTAGCGTATATTCTATATATATGTTCTACTCTCAACTATCTGTAGTTTCAAAGGGAATGGCACAAAAATGTTGGAAAAACCTGTCGGTAATTTTCAGTGTACGGGAATTTTGTCAGTCATGTTTTGAGCAACTGACTTTTTTTTCATGTTTTGCCAAGCTCAGATTCCTATTTGAGTGTGCTTTCCAGATGTCTTTAAGACGAGAAGTGTAATTATCTAAAGCAATGGTCTTCAAATGGAGGTATCTGTTTCCCTGAGGGTATATAAAGAAACTCCAGGTTACAAAAAATAAAGTAAAGGAAGCGTTAATATGAATAAGATTTAAAAGTATTTGATAAATTGTGTCATCTTTTAAAAATGAATATAGCTAATGTACATGAAATGTGATATTCAGAAGACTATTAATTTTTAAACTTAAATGTAGAATACTTTCTCTTTTAAGAATGTGTAACCAAACATCAAAGAGCCTTTATAATGTGTTCCGCGGAGCCCATCTGCTTTTATCGTACTTTTTAGAAGTGTTTGGGACGTGCAACACAATAGAAAGCGGGAAAGGAGGAAGGGTGGGGAGGATACAAGGAGAGTGATTTCAGAATCAGAATCAGCGTTATTATCAATGTATTGCTTCAACTAGATTACAGTTGCCCTCCAGTCGGCAAAAATATACACTCGTAAATACTCGTAAATACAAAAGTATAGTGTTCACCTTGAATATAAAGTATTTTCATCTTAAATAAAAACTATACCCAACCGGGATATAGCACTTGAACTGGGATACTGCACTTAAAACTGAAACAAGTCGTGACAACTGAAAAATCTTCCATTAGGCTTTGTAGCGTATTATGAACTGACCGATAACGGATAATGGATAATGAATAACGAAGATAGAACAATAACCCTTAAAAACCCCAAACCCCCCCCCCCCCCCCCCGCCATTTTCACAAAACTATGAATATGAAGTGTAAAAAAATTCAACAGTACGGTGTGAAAACCCTTTATAGAAAAATATATGTGTAGTACTTCTTTTGCAATAAATGAAATTATAATAAAAATAAAATAATTCTTTTGCACAATTGTTTTAGTATATCAGCCGAGACCATCTAAAATAAAAACTCTTCATAACCGGAATATTCCCTTAACTAGAATATTTCATGCTCGGCATTATGGTTTTTCTTAGTTTAGCATAAAAATGGTGTAAGTAAGAAAAGGCCTGTTTCAAATACAGTCCAAACGCCAACCCAAACCTCAAAAGAAAGCGCGAAATGCATGATGGCACGTGCTTGATGCATGAGCTTCGATCATGATTGTAAGCCAGGGGATGGCGACGGAGAGTAACAAATCTTAAAATTACAAAAAAGTACCTCTACGTTCATAGTTTTAAAATGCAAAATAAAAATGCTAATATCTTGCCCGATTGGAACATAATTTATTGTATTTTAAATATGAATGCTCTTATTTTAACAAAAATCCTCAACAAATTTTTTTTTTAAAGTAGCTGAGGTGTATATGTCAGCCTAAATCTGGTCAGAAAACAGGACCACACAAAATTTCCACCCATCATCTAAAACAGATAAATAAATCATCGAGACTAATTCCAACTTCCTGCAATTCATGGACTGAGAAACGTATCTCAAGCATCAATGGATCAATTTTTAATCTGGGGCGGCAGTAGCTCAGGAGGTAGAGCGCTCGTCTTGGGATCAAGGGATCCCAGTTCGAATCCCGGCTCGTCCATGTTACATGTCGAAGTGTCCTTGGGTAAGACACTGAACCCCTTATACCCCCAATAAGCAGGTTAGCGTCTTACATGGCTGCAATACAAGGCCGCTATTGGGAAATGTGGAGCACATTGTAAAGCGCTTTGGGAAGTCATTGACTTGAAAAGCGCTATATAAAAGCAGATCATTTCATTTCATTTTATTTTAATAAAAATCTTACCTGTGTGACATAAAGTATGCTGATGAGCACAATCGATGGCCATAATTTGCTCCTGGCTCCCGCAGATGCTGTCTGAAGTTGCCGTTCCCCATTTTAGCGTTTTCAGTCCTGAGTCCGAGCAGTTTCTGTGGGGCCGACACGGTTCAGTGGAAGAGCGCATGCTGGAGAAAGAACCAGGATGGCATTGCTGGCACACAGTGTCTCTCACTGGTGTACCTGCAAGGAATATGTTTAAAGATAAACATCATTATAGTAAATACAATGAAATAAAGATAAAATTATGCATTTTAATTTGGATCAGGCCTCTCACGTCACGCTTGTTCATGTCTCACAACACATTAATGTATGGGTTTCTGGATGGGAATTCTCAGGCACTAAATTAGTTAAGACATGGGTTCCATGGCAATGACAGAAATGCCATTCTCTTTATTTCAAACCAAATTATTTTAAAAGCTGTTATTTCAGGTCAAATGACTCCACATTGATGTTTTATGGTAAAGTGCGGTAATCTGATTCTAAGAAACGTTCAACCACAACATATGACCATGTCATTATGAGAGTGATGACATCACTCTAGCAGCAAGATTGTTGGCTTTTACTTTCCTAACTGTACACAGTACTGTAAACGAGAATAAAGTTTAATTTGCTGGAAATTTTGTTGAACCTCTTCAGTCAAATGTCAAAGGAGTTGAACCTTTTGACAAAAATGCCAACTGAAGGGTAGCAGTGACTAGACACATTTGTCTCCAGGCTGCCCTATACACATTGAGAATCATCCCTACTGTGACATGCTAAACACAATTCTAGTCAAGAAACGATGGTGTTAATGCCCAAAATTTTATAACACAGAAAACACAAAAGTTGAACTTTAAAGCTACTTTAAAGGTATTGTTAAAATAATTTGTTTTTCTTTTTGCAGGGAAATCAGAGGTAAAATCCCACCTAAAAAAAATCCAGCCCGACTTGACCTGGCCTGCGGGTATAGAAGCCCAAACCAGTCCAAACCCAACCCATTTACTTAATTCTAGGTACGGAGTCCAAAGTAAACCTGAAGTGCAGCTTCAGGTTTACTTTATGCTTGGTCCCTCATATCAAGTAAGCGCGGTTCTGGAGTGCATCACCAAAGTCTATTACTCAAGTAAAAGCACTGTTACTTCAGAATAGTATTACTAAATTTGTAGTAAAAAGTAGTCAAAGAAACAATTACTTGAGCAAAAGTAAGAATGCTATACAGCGTGCATTCTGTGCAGGTTTACCACGAAATAAATAAACAAATAATAAACAGCAAAAAAGAAGCCTGGCCCGGCCCAACTTAATGCTTAAGAATTCATGCCCGAACCTGACGTCTAAGGGGAATCATCACAAAAGATGTTTCATCGGTGTCTAAACATGTCATTCTGTATATTAATATCTTTGAAAAGTATGATTTAAGCAGAAAAAGCTATTGTTATTTATTTTAGGGGGCAACAATTTGACTTGCTATTGGCTTACAAAATGTTCGGTCAGGCTACACAAATAAACATGACTTGACATAACTCAAACCAATCTATCGTATATATATATTCCAAACAAACAAACAAACAAAAAGACACAAATAAAAACAAATATTAATAATAAAGCTATTTTATATTCATTTTGTTCAATACAATGTTGATATTATTGTATATATTATTTATAATTTTTATTTACATTTGTGAACTTAGATGATTTAATAAAACAATACTGTGCAAGACTATGCCTCAAATCAATAAGTAGCCCAGTTTGAGTTAGTGCCCCTCCCAAAGTCTATTAGAATCTCTGCTGTTTGTATTCGCTTTCATTTTGTCAACCGTGAATACAGGTTTCAAAACGAGGTGCGCACAGAGTTCTTCATTGAAAAAGTGACTAAAGACTAATACCGAATAAGATATGGATGTTTTCCCATTTAGCTTGAAGATGCGGAAGTAGGATTGGTCATAATTATTTGTTACTTTTAAAGCAGTCAATCTTCTATAGCTTTGCTGTCTAAAACCATTTGTCTTGGTTCCACTTATTAAATGTTTTCAAGGACGTTGCTCTTTAGTTGTGAATCTCTTCCATAAAATGGCAAAAAGAGGAAATTGGACAAGGACAAGGATACCCTTAAATGTTTATACAAAAGCATTTCATTTGCTAAAGGGCCCTGACAAATAAAAAATAAAAAAGTGTAGGGGCAGAAACTGATTTTTTTGAGAATTCTATTTACATTCTTTGATTAAACTAAAAACTGACTAAAACGAATGATGATTTAGGGGCAATCTGCATTGAAAAATAAGTCCCTTGCTTGTGTAATTAAATGCTGATATTATTTTTCAATGCAATCCAAAAAAAAAAAAAATGTGTTAACTCAAGACAAAACAACAGCCCAATAGTAAAAAGTGTCAGGTCAGTCTTTTTTTCAAGGCAGTGGTCTTGCAAAGAAATGATTAATAATATAATGCTTACATGCAGCATTTTACCGCTAAATAAATTGAAAGATGGCCCTGAGAAATAAAAAATAAAAAAGTGTAGGGGCAGAAACTGATTTTTTTGTGAATTCTATTTACATTCTTCGATTAAACTAAAAACTAACTAAAACGAATGACGATTCAGCGGGAATCTGCATGCCCCTGTTCGGCTGCGGCTACATCGGCTCGCTACAGTTTTTTACACTTCGGCCAAAAGACCCAGTCTTTGACTCAGTTTTGACGGCGCACAAAGTCGGCTCGAACTGCAGATAAATATACGATCGCAGTTTTTTTTGCTGGAAATGCGATCATCCAGACATCAAGCGCTCGGTGCTACGACCACTTGGGAATGTTTATTAGCCACGGAATGCTATGTCAACAAGACCCAGCGGCCTACAAAGCAGCGAAGCAGAGTGGCAAGAGAGCGGCGTGACCGGACGAGGAAGCGAGGTTGTCGGGCCGGGCTAACCGCTAGGCTAAAGGCTAAACCCTTCAAAACGCCTCTCCCATCCATTTTCCTCTCCAACGTTCGCACTTCGGACAATAAACTGGACCATTTAACAACTGGAAGTGGCATCAAACCGCGAGATGACGAACTGCTGCGCTAAAATTCTGACGAAGACATGGTTAATCTTATCGATCCCGGCTGACGCTCAAGGAAACTGTGCGGGTCAGATGTATCGACATTTCGTACTGTATACACGTGTACACGAATGACAATAAATTAAATCTGAATCTGAATCTGAAATAGCAGTTTGTTCCAACAAATACAATGCACTGAATACATTTTCCCATGATCTACCAGTATTACCTCTGGGATCCAAAAGTAGATTGTGATCTACATAAGGAGCACCCCTGAAATACTTAGCACCTGTGTCACTGTAGATTTGTTACCCAAAAATGTGAGTGCCCTCATTCTCTACAAAATTAACATGCAAGTGGTTTACAGTGTTTGATATTAAGTAGGGAGAAACAATTTTTTGAGGTCCATACAGGAGATCAAAGACACCAAGGGTGGATGATATAAACTCTTATCATTTCTGATCTTTTAAATAGCACTTAGGACAAAATTCTGCAAAATTCAAAGCCTGAGTGGAACTGTTCTGCCCACTAATATAGGTCCAGTTGCAACTCTTAAAAAAAAACAATCTCAAAGTCAACAGGCAATGTTAGGTGACCGAGTGGGAAGGAAATGACTGACATCAAGGCGAAAAAGCGGTATTCGCTCATCTTGTGGTTGAGTCCTACAACCACATTGGTGCCCATTACATAAGGAGCCAAGTAGTTTAAGTAAGGGGAAACCCACATTGAAAAAAGCTGTCTCGTATTTTACTACGGCGGTGTGTGAATTACAGGGTAATAAGAATAGAGGGTAATAAACGTCATAGGTGCAGGGAGCGAGGGATACTATGTTCAATGTAAAATGTGTGCCAGAATAAAAAGACAAGATGGATTTGTTTTCAGCAAAAAAAACATTGGCGCTAAATATTATGACTCAAATAATACTCAGTTTGAATGAGTTTCCGTGCAGTCTAAATGAAATAAATCATTCAGGCGCAGAAGAAAAGAAAACCCATGATCAAAAATCGTTTTCGACATAGTGAATCCTACAGTTCAGAGTAATTTAACAGTTAAAAGGATAAAATACTATGGTACGCTAGTGACAGGGTTGGGTAGGGTTACTTTAACTTGATTACTTTCAATTACTTTTGGATTACTCCAATACCAAATATGCTAATAAAAGACAAAAGAAACTATGGATCGCTCACCAAGCGCTGCCACTCCAGAGCCGGGCGGGCAGAAGCTGTGCGCGATGCAGAACTCAACCACAAGGTGGAAACCTGCTGCGCACTCGCATACTCGGTCGTGGGTGCTGTTACACTCCTGCTTCACCAACTGTCTTTCCTTGCATACCTAAATATGGACAAGGCAGAGGGCAAGAGCACTTACTCGACTCGTTAAGTGGCCAACTTGCTAAATGATTCGTCCGAGACACTGTGCAAGTCCCTCAGGTGTTCCATAACAACCACAGCCTCCAACGTATATTTTCCCCAAAGATAATAAGATATGCAATAAAACCATCCTTTGAAAACAGTATTGCATAGTCCTGCAAATACATAAAAGATAAGAGGGAGGATACAGAAGTTTAACACAATATGAAGCAAATCCATAAATGGAGGAGAACTTTCTGGCCCGTTAAGTAAGTGAAGTAACAGGCATGAATCCTCTGTCTGCGTGTGTGCCTGGAATCTTGAATTGAAAAACAGGTCTTTTGAAAAACTAACAACAGTCGGTCCTATTTAGTATTTTAGCCTCCAACCTAGCCAGGGTGGAACTAAAGAACTCACACTTGGGCAAGAGACTACATTATATCCATAAGTTGTTGGTTTTGCCGAGGCTTGAACCAGCGACCTCCTATCATCAAGCAACTGTTTTTGCTTGGTACATTTCACAGCAATTGAGAAACCTAAAACATATTTTAATTAGTAAAAAAAATTATTTGAAAAAATAAGACATTTACTTTCCTTTAAAACTTGCCTTGAAATCCCAATCCAAGACATACCCAAAGTAAATTGAATGCTGTTTGTGAATCGTTTGTAAAACCTAGATTGATTTGGTCTCTTTTGAAAGGTTACACACTAAGGCTTTGTTCCAAACTGAAAAATCACTGCAAATGCTACTAAGTAATGCTATTAATTAATCAAAATTGGAGCACACAGAAACAGAAAGTTATTATTATCACCTGAGTTTGTTTTTTTCAATCACATGGCTTTAGATGATTGTTCAATGGGCATCGTAGCTGAAAACGTTAGCTTGAAGCCTTACCCGGTACCTTGTCAAATTTGATCACAATCTTAAGAACTAAACATCGTGTTTCACACAATTTTCTTAGGGTAGGTCAAGGGGTTTCCAAAAGTGGCCATTTCGAGACAACCAGTTTACAACATTAAGACTTCTACTTCACCATGACCAATTTTTAGACATTTTTAAAAAAGTTGTAAATGTTTGACTACCTTGTAAAAATTGTGCCTATTTATCTTACTATTATTTTTCTTCTCTATCACTGGAAGTCTTTAATACGGGTTTATCCTAGATTGTCATGTGTAATGTTGTTGTAAACAATAAACAGTATTCATTGTTATCAATGACAATAACGACAATTCTGTTATTACAGTAATTCAAATTCTAGTTCTAATAATTTATACAATTTGTAAACTTGATACACATGTTACCTTATCAAGATCTTGTATGAATATCTTATTTCCTTAGAATTGTCACAGCCATCAGTCTTTAGGGCTCGCTACACCTTTAAAGGCAGCCTGGCATTCGCACAATCTCCAGTCAAACCAAATGTAAACAATATTTACAGTGAAATTTAGGAAGGGAAGGTTGAAAAAAATTTAAGTGAAGTATTGAAATACTGTAAATTCCAGACTACAAGCCACTATTTTCTCCATATTTTAAACACTGTGGCTTTCAATATGATGCGGCTAATTCTTTTTTTTTTTTTTTTCACGAGGCGGATTGTCTCAAGGTGGTAAGGGGAAACTTTGGACATGCGCCGGGCATTTTTTTCAGTTACAATGCCGGGCCCCACATAGACGCGGTGGTGCTCCCCTATCTGCTCAGTGGCACTGTACAATGTGTAACTTATTAGTAGCAATACTTGGTCTCCATCACTCGGTCATGTGCGCAAGGGATAGGGGAGCTGAGATCAGTGCATGTGTGCAAGCTGTTGTTGTGTTTGGCAGTTTAACCCAAACTTCCGACACATTGGCAGTTTTATTTTGGGGGAAAAGGGGATTTAAACATAAGGTGCTCAGCACAGGGGTGTAAGGGGAAACATAAACAAAAAGCACAGTCCACACAACTCACGGCTAGAGGAATAATGCAGTCTTTCAGGGCACAGTGCCCCCTGATGAACGATGGCACGCTGGATCACAACAGTTGTGATTGTACGGGCTTCTGAATTTTAATCAGTACAGTTAATTTAAATTTCTTTTAAAAGCACTCCTGCATTTATGTTAATGACAATTTAATTAATGGTGACTGCTGCGCTAGATGATTAAGATTGACAACTTTGGACTCAGCCGACTGTTTTATTCACGGCAGAATGTGTCTCTATTCTGTACTGTACATTTCCCCTCTGTTTTTTTTAAATGTAAGAAATGGAATGCGTTCATTTTATGGCTTGTACATAAAGAAAGTTGAGTGTCTTCCTTAAATTTGTGCATGAGGTTTTTAATGGGGTCTTTTTAGTCTGGAGTTTATAGTATTTCAATCAGACTGCTGTACCTACCAAGGTGCATGACTGACACGAGTCCCCCCAGTGCCAGCTGTTGGCAAAGTGCCTTTCCGGGCAGGCTTGGCACTCTGTGTCCCTGTGAACTGTGCAATGCTTCTTCAAGGCCGTGCCAGGGGGACACTGGTCGCACAAGAGGAGGTCAGAAGTCACCGGGTCGCGATACTGGTACTTGGATGGCTCGTCCTGCTGTTGGAATGCCCATGTGAGGGAAGCTGTGAAGATCTGCACCAAAGGAACAATAAAATAATAAACAAGTGTGATGCATGCAGATCATGACATCTTTTTTGGGACGGAGCATGAAATATTTCTAAACTCCGGAGCGGAGGCCTGCCCGGAGGCTTCCAGTAAGTGCGAGTTGACAGAGAGGTCAGAGCTGTAAAGTTGTTGCTCCTGGTGGACCTGTTGGCCTCTGGTCAATTGCTGCGCTTGTAAAAGCCTGAGAAAAATATAATCTAAGAGATGAATTCCCAACAATCAATTTGCTTTGTTGCTAGCGCTTTGTGAGCAATACTTAGTCACATTATAATGTTGCAAAACAAGCTGTAATTGTTGTATGATTTCATCAGGTCTGTTTTTACTCATTTCTCCTTCCTACTTTTGGCATATTTTTGGCAAACGCTAAGCGGTTTCTGAACAATTAAAAAAGTTAAAGTAAATGTTTTAGTCTAGATAAATACATACTGAGGAACATAGCCTACTGACTTAACATCAGCTGCTTTACAAATAGCTGGTCCTATAAAGTGCCTGCCAACTATGAAATGGTATATCGCACAACAATGAAAATATGACCAGCTTAGGGTTCATGCTGATCGGGTTTCCGGGCTTGTACATATGAAATAATGGACCAAAAACTGATCAATGGTGAACAGCAAGTACTCACTGTACTTGTTTTTTTCTTCTCAGGCAACGTCCTGAATATAAGTGACAAATGAAGGAAAGGGGAGCTGAAATCTACTGGGCGATTTGCCGGCTTCCCTCATTGTAAGAGAGGTTCAAGTCTGCCAGCGACCAGATTGTGAGGCTTCACACTCGAGATTCCCTGTCAGCGCTTCTATGCACATGAAACAAGATCAAAGTTAAATTATGTCTGCCTTTCATCGAATACACCCGTGTTATTAAGTAAATGTATTTCTTTTATAAGATAAAACAGATTCTATATAATGGAATGATGCTCATATGCTGTGGAGTTCCTTTGAAAAAGTACATACTCAAGCGTTAGGTCTCTGATTGGGTGGATGCATTACTCAAAGGCTGTTTTGAAGGCAGATAAAGTCATAAAAGCTCCCTGCTGCCCACAATTGTCGCTTTATTACACTCGTCCTTGATAATTCTAATTTTAAAGGCAAATTCTTACATTTAACATTTACCACTTAATGCGAGCTGTTTTAAACCTTGCTGTTTTTGTACTAAGGGAAGCGCATGCACTTGTAGTCAGTAAAATGTTTGCAGTGCCTTTGATGCAGTCCCACATAAACTGTCATGGTTTGGTGCCTGCAGTCCTTTTCCTTCTCCAAAGATGGCAGCATTACCCCATTATCCAGTCCCTCTCACTATTCCTCCTTCTCAGTGATACCAATCATACAATTAGCCACATCTACCATAAATACTCCACACTCCAACATCATGCTGAGTCGTTTTGATTCCCAAAGACATTCACCCGCCAAGACTACAGGCTTCTCCTCCCATGACTTCCTTCTTCAGTTCCCTCCTCGTTCTAAGTTAGCCCACCCCAAGACCTGCCACTCCAACCACCTTTAAAGGTACTCCCGAAGCTCCCTTTCAAGATTTCAAACTTCTGCTACCAGACCTACTTCTTCAATTCCCTCTTCGTCCTAGGATCTTCCGCTCCGGCCATATTTTTAAAGGTACTCCCAAATCTCCCTTTCAAGATTTTCACCACCCTAACACTCCTACTCAAGTTTCCCTTCTCAGCAGTTCTGGTCCAACATTCCCTTCTCCTGGGTAAAGTATTATTATTATTGTTGATAAATAAACACCCCGCTGTTGGGTTTCAAACATGTCCCTTCTATTCGGTCTGCTTGTTGTCCTCCATCTGTGTCAGTTCGACGCCTCGTGACTTAAACAACATAAAATAAAGGTCCTATTACATATGACAAAGGACATTTGTGAAAATAATCCTATTTTCGTTTTAAATGCTGTCAAAAAAAAGTTTTAAATAAATTGCAACCAACATATTTGTCATGGTTGCCATGGCGCCCAATTGGCCACGCCTGTGTGTGTCATGGTGGCCATTGTGCCCAATTGACCCCGCCCGTGTGGCACCAAGCTGCGGCTCGTTGAGAGATTGGCTTTCTGTCTATATTACGCTCAGCGCTCTCTTGCTTCCTTTTTCAGCCCGTCAAACGAACTTCTGCCCTACAAGACGTGGGATCTGACTCGGTCCTGTTTTCCTGTTGATATTTCCAGTCCGGTATTGTTCCCGTTTATTTTTGTCCTGTTTAATTTCGGGTTCCAGTTTTGTTTCCGTCTGTTTTTGTCTTGTTGTTATTTTCTCCAGGTTTTGTTCCCGCCTAGTTTCTCCTGTTTACTTTCAATATCCTGATTCGTTATCTATCTTGTCTGTCCCGTCCTGTCCAGTATCGACCCCATTTGCCCGGTATCAACTCGGGCAATTGGAATCGATCTCGTCGGTCTCTGGCTTCCTGTCTTTCCAAGCCGGCTGCCTAACATGCATGACTCCCCATTTCCTGTAAAATAAAGGCTTGTGTGAGAACATCAGGCGATTGGGTCCTGATCCTGTTCTGTTTTTTTTTTAATTTCTCAATAAATACTTAGACAGCATGCATTGATTTCCAAATGACCTTATATGAATTCACCTATATGTATGAAATGTTTTGTTTTAAATATTTGAATACCTACATTTTGGAAATGTTATTATGTAGACAAAATAATGGATACAAACTCATTAATATAACTAATAGTACATCATTATTATTATTATTTTCCTACCTTAAGGTTAACGGCCGTTGGCAATAGTATTTCGAACTTCAAAAACATGTTTGTGTTCTTTAATCTGACATTTTATTGAAATCTATGAAATTTTCTTATATTTTAAATCAAAGAGCCTATAGTCCACTAAATTAAATGTCAAAAACAGTGAATGAATACATGAACAAGGAAAAAACTGTCCATGTTTTAAAATACTCACAGGTGGAGAAATTTGCATTATCCTTACCTAGATGGAGCATTGTCGGACATTTTGCTGCTTTTCTCTTTTTCTTCACCTTTTTATTTTGTTTTTTCTTTATTCTTATCTTTTTTTTCTTTATTCCCGTTTCCTCAAGTCCCTATGGTCAATTGAGGTTGAGACCTCTGATTAAAAAACTCTCATGATTGAACAAGCCGAGAGTAATGAAGGGTTCATTGCCTCCAAAGGTCTGTGGACACATGTTTTTTTAAGATTTCTTTTAGTATGTGGCTATTTTAAACCAATTTCAGAAGGTTAATTTAATTGTATAAAATAGTGTTATCTATAATTAGTTACGCAGCACGGCGGCGCAGTGGTTAGCGCTTGCGCAGCACAGTTCATGTCATGGGAACCTGTCGTGGGTTCAAATCCAGCTCCAGACTTCCTGTGCGGAGTTTGTATGTTCTCCCCGTGCTTGTGTGGGTTTCCTCCGGGCACTCCGGTTTCCTCCCACGTTCCAAAAACATGCATTTCAGGTGAATTGGCCGGTCCAAAATTGTCCCTAGGTGTGAATGAGCGAATGAGTTGTCTGTCCCTGTGTGCCCTGCGATTGGCTGGCAACCAGTTCAGGGTGTCCCCTGCCCACTGCCCGGAGATGGCTGGGATGGGCTCCAGCACCCCCGCGACCCTAATGAGGATAAGCGGTACGGCTAATGAGATGAGATGAGATGAGATGAGATGAGATAATTAGTTACTTTTTGAGTAAAACACTACTTTATGGAGTCAGTAATCTGGGGGGTACTCAGTTACCTTTGAAATGACGTAACAAGTAACTAGTCCGTCTGAGGAAAAAACACTTTTTGGGTGCGAGCTTGAGGTTGTGTTCCATGAGGCGAGTAAACACCATCTGCAGGCGTTGGAGTGCAACTTCCTCTGTGGGAGCAAACACCATCAGGTCGTCGAGGTAACATAATAGGCTCATGAAATTCTGATCACCGAATATCGACATCATCATCCTCATAAATGTTGCTGGGCTGTTGCAAAGTCCCCGAGGGAGCCGGTTGTACTCGTGAAGCCCGAAGGGTGATGAGAATGCCGTGTACTTTTTGTCATCATAGTGCAAGGGGACATTGTAGTAGCCTGACGTCAGGTACATCGTGGAGAAAAAGGCATTCCCCCCAAGTGCGGCCAAAGCATCAGCTTGATGCGGTAGTGGGTAGGCATCCTTTATGGTTCTCGCATTAAGCCAGCTTTTCCTCTCAAATGCATAAGGATTTCCTCTGCTTGCTCTTCAAGTCTCACATTACTTTTTTTAATAAATGTCCTCATTAGATCTTCCCACTCATGTACTTTTATTGAGTCTAAGCCATCCCCAATAAATGACGGCGGTTCCTTAACCTTTCTCTGCGTAACCACCTGAACCTGTGATCCATCTGACACATGACTAGGCTGACTCAATCTGTTTGCTACATCTTGTGTGGCAGCAGCGTCAGGAGCTACTATATTGTGTGACTGTATATTTGAGAAAATGCTATTAGCCAATTTATGTCCTATTTCCTTAATAATATTTGTCATGTGATCAGCTAAACCCTCAGAAATTTCACTCGTGGAATTTGGCGTAGATGTGGGTCTGACCTGAGGTGAAGGTAGGCTAGCATGTTGGTCAGCTGCATTATAGGTGTTGACACTAGAAACTGCCTCTACTCTATGTGTAGCACCACCTGGGGTAGAACTATCAACAGACGGGATGGGGGTAATTGTAATACTGCTTTTGAGTAACGCGCCCAACACGGTTCGGGACTTTAAAAAAAAGCCAGAGCACCTGATAAGAACCTAGACAAACAGGAACAAAAAAAAAAAAAAATCACAAGAAAAAATTCTCAGCCCTGATAAATGTGAGAAGGCAGCACTAACCAGACACAAGTTTAGATGAAGTTTATCAGAACCCCTCAAGGAATTTCCAGCCATTCATACATCACAGAGCCTCATTCATCATTTAATTGAGCACTGAATCTTCCTGAAGAGCTCACAGTAGATTTGGAAGCGAAGCTGTCAGTTAGCGAGCGTGCTTGACATGAAGCCACGCAGACCGGGTAGGACACATGCGGTCCAGATGTCAGCCAACAGCCCGCTTTCTCTCGGCTTCGGAAACGGTCCTGCGGACTTTCCCTTTGGCCGACGCGACCTCGCCGTTGCGCGCGACCGCCTGTGCTCCCTCATATCGGTTTTTGTTTTATCCTCGCATAAAACAATAAGCACCTACTCTCACGTATCGTGCATGTGCAGGATAATGTATTGCATGTGTGGGACTGTGTGTTTATGTGTTATGGCTGCGGTCCTTTCTGCGGTCGCCTCTCCTGGCTGCTGTTTGTTAGAGTAACTGTCGGAGGTTACTGCTGGGCTTTCCCCATCCACCACCACAATGCAAAACACTATTTTATCACCGCGCACCGCTGACCTCCCTCCTGGCCGTGTGTTTGTATTTCTTCTTAAGCCGCTTACCTCAAACAACATTCTACCTCAAATAATAAATCTGTGTCAAGCCGTACGGGGTGTTCTTTCGAAATCTAAGGTCAAATGCTGTATTTTGTGATGCTATAGAACAGGAAACGTATGGTTCGCGAGCCGATATGGCTCATTTCATAGGTGCATAGGTACATATGGTTCAGAGATAAAAATCTATATAATGGAAGTATCATCGATTCTCATAAATGCAGAGCAGAGATTAGTGGGCACATAGCTGACATCACCTTAATAGAGTGAAGGGTTCGTTCAGGTATATTAGGGGCACAATTTCCACCACAGTTTACAGTCAAGGTGTCACACTAACAGACCCCGTTTTGGCTGTGTAAGATAAAGTATGTTCTAAATGTGCCTTTTATACCATATATCCAATACATACTTGTATACTCTTACTTTTATACTCTTATATCTTTATAATATTAGATTCCTATAGTGCTAAATAAGTGTATGGTTTTACGATTTCGCAAACACCTCCAAGGTCAGGAGAATGCGTTCTCAGGCACCAGGGAGTGTGCCTCTGATTAAAAAGCTACATTTTGAAAGCCACTATGAGGCCTGCTAGCTAGCTAATCAAGATGACCTTGACATTCCCAAATTCCAAGCTGAGAGCTTGCTTTTCTTCTCACAGAGATGCACTGTGTTTACAAAGTTTCACTATCCCTATTGGTCATTTGTTATACTTGCGCGCCATCTAGCGACTAACATTATACACTGCATTTAAATATGTGATTCCTGTCTAAACCAATCAGATTCATTTCCTGTGTTCATATAAACCAATCAGATGTCTAGTTTCCTTTTTGTGATTTGCAATAAATGAGCTTCCTAAAAAAGGAGGAGCGTATTTTTCCTTAAGCCGATTCTGCAAGCATGTATCTCCGATGGAAGGGGCTATAAAAAAGTTTCGGACTCAGAGAGTTATTTTCTTCTTTCTACTACAATCTCAAGTTTTAACCTTGACAGGCTCTACGTCGCTAAAGAATCCTTTATTTGGAAATTCGTGAAACAATTTAGGTTGAGACACTTTTCAATGAAAACCCACAGAGGAAATTGTAAACACCCAGAAACATTGGCCAAGCACAACAAGCAATTTGATTGGTGCGTGGTATGGGTGGTTGGAACTATACACAGAGCGCACTTGTTTCCACTCAGCACCATCTGTAATAAGAGCAAATAAGCCAGTATCCTCGTTTTCAGTATTTTGTGACATTTTTACAAGAGAACACTGCTTGTACCTTGTTTTGAAATCATTAGTTAGGAAAAAATGGGACTCAAAATGAGTCTTGTTCATCTTTCGTAATTGTTTCGTAAAAGTTTAAAGTGGGATTTCATACATTCAAGCAAAGCATCTAACGTCACCCAGTGAAATAAAAGGCACTAAAAAATAGATTTTGTCTGGAAAGCGGGCTTGGGGGTTTTGCCCAAATTTGTCTTAAAATACATGGTATGTCAAAGCACTAATAGTCAATCTAAGAAGCTACGACCATAGTCCAAATACTTATTTAAATGCATTTGCCTTGATCTATGCCTCATGAGCATACTGGTTTCTTCCTTGGCTATTTTCTACTTCTTCATTTGTGCCATAAAATAATGGATCTTGAAGTACAGAAACAAATGATACAAGCTAATGCTGGCTTACTCGCTAAACAAGCCTTCACGCGAATTGGTTAATTTCCCTGCAACATTTTCATTTTACACCACTACAGTGAAAATGCCACAATTGTTTCTATGTATACACATAGTGTGAGGCCATGCTCTTGACTAAACACATAAAAGAACAACTCATAAAAACATTTAAGACAGCAACAAACCACACTTTTGTAGAAAGGAGGAACTAACCACGGCACGTCATAGATTGTGGTGAGTGACATAAATATAATCACTGTTTGTTTGAAGTCAAAACAAAATTCTGGATAAGTCTATTTTCGTAATTAAATAAGCCGCTTTGCCACTCATGGAGAATTACCAGTAAATGTTAAATCTTGTCCATATTAATTCAGAAAGATAATTTGGATGGGTCTAAAACTGTAATTCTAATCTCAATTAACCTATCCTTTCAAATAATAATTACCAGTATTTTTGTTGATTTAACTTAAGCTTTATTATATTTATCATTTAGTTGCTTGTTTTCTTGTTATTTTTTATTTTCTTCTTTTTCTCACATTTCGTTTTGAGCCAGGTTTGTATAGAGCAGTGTTTTTTTGCTTTTTGGAGCCAGAGCACACTTTCCGTTAGGGTAATTCCACTAGAGGGTTCCTACCTAGACAAATAAGAAATGGGCAGAGGTGTGTGGTGATTGGTTACACGTGTGCCCAATTATCCCTAGAGTTTGAAAAGGCATTTTGATCGGCACGTGACGGTGGGTCATTATCTTCCACATTTCATTTCCACCAACACACTAGATTGTGTGTTTTTCTTTTATTTATTTCCTCCTTGCATTTTCCAGTTCCAGGTTTGATTTTTGTGTCTGGTTTTTATTTGGGCAAAATTGCTTTGTGCCCAATTGCTTGTTTGGTATTTTGATCCTGGTTTTGTTAATCAATACTGTCCTTATTTTGAGCACCTTTCTCTACAGTTCTTGCTTCCCCCACATGGGTCCATCATACTCCAAAAACTTAGTAGAATGACCCAACAACCAACCACCAAAGGACCCAGGGGATTCTGGTTACTGTCTTGGCAGGGGCATGGGGGGTGAGGAGAAAGGCCGCTCTGCTACTTCTGGTTCCTGGCTCAGCTGCGAGGAGAAGACCCCTCATCCGCGCTTGATTCCTGTCTCGGCGGCAAGGAGGTACCCTCAGCTGTACCCTGGTTTCCTGTCCTGGCGGCAAGGAGAAGGCCCTATAGCCGCGCCTGGTTTTATAGCCATAACTCAGAAAGTACCGTAAGTAATTGTTGGAAACCGATGTTTCTATTTATTTTAACTTTTTTTTCTTTATAGTTTTATTCTACATTTAACATATTTTTATTGTAAAGTAAGAATGATTTGACTTAGTTAATTTTAGAAAAATATTTCTTGGTAAAATAGATTTTTAAAATTACTATGCTAACTTATTTTTCTTGTGAAATAAGGAAAATTAAATCCCAAATTGATTTTTTTTTCCTGCGGCACACCATACGAGGTCTCAAAATGGTTGAAAAAACACCGGTATAAAGGAGTTGAGAACTTGGAAACAGGGTTAGCAAATAAATGAATGCTGAATGTTATCAACCAAAAAAGGAACACCATTCCCCAAAATGAACAAGACACTTTTAATCAAAACCACAAAGTTAACAGAAGTCGAAAAACATAGAGTAGCAAAACAAATTTGAAAAAAATATTCACCAAAACTGGGAACAAGTCCAGACAATAACAAAAGTAACAGACAATGAACTGTTGAATTGAATTAAGGAACCACATACAACTAAACTGAAAAGACAACGAGGACCACTCAGACATCAGATCAGCAGATGAGGAAGCTTAGTCAAAAACAGGTAGACACAAGTAGCTTAATATCAAAGTTCATATCTGCTCTCTCTTAAAAAATCTGTTTCTCAGCTGGCATTGTTTCACTCCAGAGTTCAGTGAAAAAATATAAGATAAAAACAGGCTCTATGTTTGGAACCGAATCTCCAAAATAAATCTCAGTGAGCTCACTGTTTTCCTGACAAAACTCATCAATCTTGTCGGTCATTTGATTGAAAAATTTCACCCAGTTGGATTTTTGGAGCCATACTAAGACTGCATGTTTTGTTTGCAGCATTGGTGGCCCAGAACGGAAACCCTATTAATCATCGTTAGTAATAAATTATGAGGTCAATTAAGCCTTAGGCCAACAGCCCACCAGCTAGTCAGTGTAAAGCATATAGAGGAACTTGGCACACAATAACCCCCGCTTAGCTAGTCTGGTTACATTTACAGCCGTCACTTGAATAAGTCACACTAAGTTCACTGGCGTGTACTCGCTAGCACATGTGGAAATGGTCACAGTCGCGCTGATTTGATCAACTTTCGCACAGTGCGCTTTGGACCAAACCCAATGGCAATGAGACTTAGAAACAATGCACCTAAGAGAGACAGCTTATGAATTCTGGGAAGTTTTCAGATGAAACAACTATGATTGTATGATAGTCATCCTTTTTTGGACAAAAATAAACAAAATGGTTCAATTGTTCTAAGGCCAGGGTCATGTAGTGAGGGTAGTAACAATAAAATGCTTGATGTAGAACTGCACACTGCCACTTGGGAGCAGCAAAGGAGGCAAATATTGTCAACAACAGACTTGAGGTCGCTCATGGACCCTGCCCTCATTCCTTTTGGAGGTACACATCATAACACATTACGTTTGTATTTTTAATGCATGTTTTAAAGGTACGTTAGATTTGGAAATATAAAGATAGTGATAAAAGGTATTTTCGAAAATTTCTGAATAACTTTGTTGTTTGTAACTCTACCTCACGTTGCAGATTAGCTTCAGGCATAACATGTTAGAGCAGGGGTCAGGAACCTTTTTGACCCAAAGAGCCATAAAAGCAAAAAATGTTTAAAAAGAAATTGAGAGAGCCACATCATATATGTTCAGACAAAATTGAAAAAACTGCCAAACACGCGCTCTAGACAAAAGCTAATTCTTCAGCACATTTTATTTCACTCTGTGTCATTTGATGATTTAATCAAATGTATAAAATGATAATAATGCCAAATCCTGTGTCCCAAATCAATTTAAATATGCCATTTACAATTTGTCTTCCACCTTCAGTTAAGAGAATGTTGAGGCAATTTTTTTCCATGAACTTCTGCATTAAGTTGCTTCGGCTGTATATGGACCAAAATCGGGATCAAATAACTTGACTTTGGAACGCCACATTCGTTATTTGTTCAGGGAGTAGCTTGACCTGAGAACTTCTTAAGTAGCGACACATTTTGAATGTAAATGCACTAATCCTTTCTAAGACCCGCAAAAGTAAAATAGTATATATTTTTTAAAACATAAAAGAGTATCAGAACATACATGTTAAAATTAGATCACCGAACATTAAACTTAAAACGAGAGGCGAATAATCTTAAAAAACAAAGAATAAAGGAAATGATAAGTGGTAAATGGTCTGCATTTATATAGCGCTTTTCAAGTCCTTTCACCTTTTTGCCTCGGATTTAAAAAAAAACTGATCCAATAACGTCTGCTTTTACCAGCTTTTAAAAATCTATTGGTAATAAGCGAGGCAGACGTAGCAACACCCTGACTTGTCAAAACATTTTACAGATTATTCCATTCCACAAACTTCATGGAATTTGGATGTATTTAATTGGGGATAATTGGATGATGGCTGGGCAGCACGGCGGCGCAGTGGTTAGCGCGTTTGCGGCACAGTTCCGAGGTCATGAGATCGCACCTCCTTTGTGGGGTTTGCCTGTTCTTCCGGTGCTTGCATGGGTTTCCTCCTGGCACTCCGGTTTTTCCTCCCACATTCCAAAAACATGCATGTCAGGTTAATTGGCCGGTCCAAATTCTCCCTAGGTGTGATTGAGTGAGTGACTTGTCTGTCTCTATGTGCCCTGCGACTGGCTGGCAACCAATTCAGGGTGTCCCCTGCCCACTGCCCGAAGATTGCTGGGATGGGCTCCAGCACCCCCTCGACCCTACGTAGGATAAGCGGTGCAGATAATGGATGGATAGATGGCTCTGCTGTCCTCCCCGTTATCTTGCCAGAAACTCTCCTCCTCATCATCTCTGAAGTTTGAACTATCACGTAATATGAAGTGCATGCTGGGAGCACGTATGAGTTGCCAGGTAGATATGAAGCGATAGAGTTTGTTTATGTTTGGTAAAATCTAGGAGCGGCGAATAGCAACGTGTATTGTACAGGCAATATTCTACCTGTTCAGGTACTTCATAACCTGAAACTTTCGAATGTAGAGACATTTGTAAGTAAAGGTACCACTTTTTTTGTGATTGGCTGCCAATTAGTCGAGGGAGCCCCCTTCCCAATCTACGATGTCAAGTGAGATGGGCTCCAGAACCCCCATGACCCCAGTGAGGATAAGGGTACTAAATATTTTTTGGAGTCTGCTTTTCTAATACAAACGTACCCCACGGTACTGTGGTTTGACTTCGTCACCGCGCATGGGCAACATATTTCCTCTTGTGGTCAAATCCTGACCTATACTACATCAAATTGGCTTATTTTCCATCCATACTTATGACCATAAACATTTTAGGTGTCACATTTACGGCATACACAAGTTAAAATGATCAAAAACATATAAAATAGGCAGAAGAACAATATTTGTAGGGGTGTAATGTAATTACCATTGTGTCTCTTGGGCCAATAAATCAAATTACGATAGGGATATGTGGTTATGAATGCATGTTTGTTAGTATCTTGTATTAACTGTATTAACCTTATAGCTAGGCAAAATGAACAAAAATCTTTAGATGTTCATGGCTATTCTTGTGGTTCCATAAAACTTGTATTTTGGTTCTTAAACAGTTTGTGCAGTAAAAGTATTTTATTTGCAAAAGAGGTACCTATATTATTACTTTATTTTCGCACTGTTAAATGTTTTTGCATTGTACTGCTTACTTTAATTACACTTGACTTAATCACCATAACTTTGTCCGAATGTAAGTTATTTCAGTTGTCGTGTTAACTTGATACTTTTAAGTGCATTGACCCGGTTGTGTATAGATCTTATTTCATATATGAACACTTTATAATAGAGGTAAACACTTGATAATTTTCTATTTTTTAGACTTAAATTGTATGTTTTCCCAACCGGAGTGCAACCGTAATTTCATTGTAGTAATCCAAAGATAATAGAGGTGATTCTGAAATGCACCTACCTACCTGAGGATCCTGATGCAGTAATGGGACGGCCCTCTATGTCATTATTACATTTTTGCCATATAAACATTTTGTCTTGTTTCTTGAAAGACACAATTTTGTCATGGTTTCTTATGTCAAGCGGCTTGAGCTTTTCAGTTATCAGAACCTTTAAAAAAACAGTTTTACAACCAAAAAAAAGAAGCACTTATATGTAAAAAGACGTATTCATTTTATCTTCACACAAAATTAAAATGCAAAAATAAATTTGAGCATGGAATTGTCTTTGGCTTGATGTGCAGGTGCATCCCTCTCAGGTAAGGGTGCAAAGGTGAATGCCTCCTTTCGATTGCCTGGTGATAAAGTCTATGACAGATTTTTAAAAATATATATTTAAAAAAAAATCATTTTTTGTTAGCTCGATCCCGTCTCGCCCATTTCGGCGCTAATACAGATAGTCTTGGTCACTGATAGCAGAGGACATTTGTAGATAACCATATTGCAGTGTTTTCAAACCAGTGTGCCGTGAGGCTTGTACCGCAGAACATTTCGTAATTGTATCTTTTTTATGTTAAGGTAGTACACAAACACGTAACGGCGAACATTTTTTCTGAGAAATCAGACGTCGGCAGTAACTGACGTCGCTGAACAATCTGTGGTCGGCACTGACACAGATGATGTTTTATTCCTCGGGACCGTGTTTAGGAACCTCGACAAAGTTGGTACGAAAAACGGTGATCACGGTGGTGCCAGCGATCTAGAACCAGGTACTTTTTCATAATGAAGACCATAAGAGGTAAGGCGAAGCAAGGCGAGGAAGGCTGGAACTGTGTAATGGAAAAGTGCCATTAGTTTGCTTTTGGACTTATCAAAAAAGTGTCAGATAAATAGAAAACTAGTGTTATCAGGTTTCACGGATCCCTACACCACTTGGGTCATCGGGGACCCACTGAGGACGCAACTCTAGACAGCATTCGCCACTGTTCACAGTTCCTGGCCTGCGTTTGATTCGTGGCAGAGTTGGCACCAGCCTATTTATTGACGTTGTTAGCCCAGTTCTTTTTTAGTCCTTTTCTCCTTCTGCCCCGTTGGACTGTTTCCTAGAAAATGATCTTTCCCAGTCCTGATGATCTTGTGACGTGACCATACCACTTGCAGTTTTCATCTACCCAAAGTTGGCAACAGTTTTTTGTAGGGTTCCAATGTGTCCTTTGATGGTGTTGCGCACCATTTTGGCTGCCACATTGGCTAGGTAGCTAATGCCTAGGAGTTTTCTGTAGCATCGCGTCTCAATTGGCTTTGGTCCGTGTCTCGCAAGTGTAGATGAAAATGGAAGTAAACTGATGCTTGCAATAGTCTGGCCTTTGATTTCACTGCTATGTTCTTGTCCTCCCAGATAGGTTTAAGGCAAGTATGGCTGTGGTTTTAGCAATTCTGGCCATGGTTTCTGGATCTGACCCCTCTTCTGATATGACAGTTCCAAGATATTTAAATTTGGTCAGAGGTTCAAGCTCTTGGTGGTTGATGGTAGTATTTGTGTTGATACCTTGGGGTTGGTGGTTGTATAGGAATACATAAAATCAAATAAGGGTATTTTGGCCATCATGAGATGACTTGGGTCCCAGCGATGCTTGTTGAGCCTCCTCAGAATAATTCAAGCTGCAGGATAAAGCAGGTTCAAATCACTGAAGCCACAATGTCAACGTTTTTTATGCTCCCCGAATTGCCCACAAATGCTCAAACTTTGCAGCATTTCATAAATGTTTATCAAACCTGCCAAAACTGCTAAGATTTTTAAGAATGGCTCTCCTGGAATATGTTCTGCAGCCTGTGTTTCTATTCTTCGTCTGATTATCAGCAATTAAAGACATTTCTGAACTTTTCAACCAACTAGTTTGTTCCTAAGACACAATTTGATGACGTTATTTAGCCATTGCTGGAAAACGCAAATTACACAGCAGCTAGGTCTCAATCAACTCCATAATTACAAAGTCAGTGAGATAAATACTCTTTAAGGACCATTGAAATATGGGACGAAAGAATAAAGGGAGCCACAGTAGTGGAAAGTAAAACGCTCAAAAATATATTCGATTCAAAAGCATTTGTAATCAGCTAGCAATAAAAATAGCCTATGGACACATTTCAGCTATGCTGCCAGTTTCCCGTCTAGCCACTTAATGAAGAACCACTTCTTCAATTAAAGCCTTTTGGTGGGAAACAATACATCAGTTACAAGACTAAACAAAACATTTGTTGTAATAAAATGGCTTGTTTAATTCTGCTTGCTGCGTAATTACGTCACAAAAACAATCACATTGGGTTCAAGGTCTGCTTACCAGCTGTTTTAACTCAGAATAAAAAAAAATGTATAACTGCACATGGGAGGAGTTTCCCCTCTTTGGCATTTAAATTGAAGGGATAGATGTTAGCGTGTTGTGGAGTTGAACACATCTGACTTGATTCCAATAAAAGCAAATCCTGTTAAATTAAATATGGGTCAGACATTGTATGCATCTCAGAATCAGGACATACATATTGAGCCCATGCAGGTATATTTATAATGAACTGTAAGAAATCATAACTTCTGGATAATGTATAGCGGGCACTTGAATCAGGCCTAATACCTCACACATCAGTTGTACCAAAGGGAGAGACATACTTTTAAGTATATTTTCATTTGTTAAAGTTTCTTACATTGGCTGAAAAGGTTCACCGCATGTTCGCTGTTCTTATAGTTATCAGTGAAATATGATGACAACTATTCAGCGGCTCAATGTATTTAGCCATTTGCCTGAAAATCGAATCCAGTAATTTTGGGGGCACACAATATAAAAAACCCTTCGGTTGCTGCAATGCAAAAAAGGGTGCAAAATGGTTTGTCTAACATGGTAAATTAGCCTTTTCCCCAAAAGATCATTTGCTGCACTCTGTCCAGTCTTGAGGAAATACTGCAGTCATCAACGTTATAAAAGACACTTCCCATGCCGGCTACCACCTCTTTGACCTGTTTTCATCTGGTAGGCGCTACAGATCCCTTTCCCAGGGTCATCAATACCCTAAATGAGCGCAAAAAACATATTTTGCGACTTATTGTTTTTTGGGTTTTTTTGTATGCGAAATGCTATTGCACAAAACTGTAAAAATGTATACCTCGTGACCTTTTTTATTTTATTTTTTATTAATGCTAAATGTTTTTGCACTTCTTTTCATTGCACTATTGTTATGATGCATTATTCATTTTCATTGTTAGAACAGTCTCCAAGCCCTAAATTGTAAATATTTTTTTCCTGCCCTTTATCCTGATAATGTTTTATCTTTGTTTCCTCTTTTGAAGTGGTTATTACATATTCACCCAGGTGTTCCATATCTGATCTCCATGCAGACAATGTTTCACACTGTTGAAATCAATGACAATAAGAATTCAATAAAAAGGAAGACATGCCAGTCTTTAAAAAACTATTGGGGCATCTGTGTTGGTTCATTTATTAGAAAACAATTTAATGTCTATAAAATAATGGTAGTAAAATAGATACAGTACCAGAGCAAATTTCCAAAGTGCTTTCCCTTACTTGCTCCACCTCAAACCAGTCATGTGTACACAGGAGAAGCACGTAAGGCTGTGTCCCACCTGTCATCATGGTAATATTAAATAATGTATATATTAGGAGATTATATTCATTCAGTGTTTAAGTTATTTGTCATTTAACTTTGACAATGTTTTTATTTTTGGGGGACTATCGCTGAATTTTCGCTTTGTATTTTGAATATCACTTAGAAAATTATTATGCACGGTATAACTGTGCTGAGCGTCTGCAAAGAGAGGCTCACAATTCTCATGATTTGAATCATAGGGAAAGGCAATAGTGAGACGGAGGATTCTGATTTAGCGCACACCTCAGCCCCTAACAATAGAACTCGTGATAGTATAAGCAAGCTAACAGCAAGTCAAGCCATCCATTATTTTTCTCTAATTGCATGTACTTTTTTCATAATGGAGGATTAAAAATTTAATTCAATTTATGCTTTTACTCAGAAGAAGCAGCTCAGAGACTTAAATAATAAGTCATGGTAAGACAATAAAACTCACTTTATCTGGATAGACCCGGCGTAGTTTGCTAATCACTATTCATGTAAGGGCAGTATTTAATTGATGAATGGTGGGCTAGGTATTGGTATTTTTGCAGATGGATGCATCTTTATTTTTTGGATTAATTACCTCTCATCCACTTGAAACAATATGCACAAGAGGCAGAACCCCAATAGGATGGCCAAAGAGGATACTGGATGAGGCAAGTGTATGAGATAAAAATGTTAAGTGTAGTAAGGACTTGAAATCCACATTCAATGGCGTCTCTGTGATTGAATAATTCTACATGAGTTCCGGTATCCTAAGGTCATAGTCCAATTGGTGGCATGTGTAGCAGGGCTGCAGAAAAAAGGATATAGACCCTGAGCGCTGGCTTGTCCACGTGCACATGGCTTCAGTTAACTGAAGAACGCAGGTGGTCCAGGGGGGATTCCAGCTATGTGCCTCTACGTTTATGAGTGTGTTTTCCTGTGACTATGGGATCTCTCTTTTTTAGGGTCATAAAGAGAGGCAAGAGTAGGATGAGAGATATCCTGTCATGCTGCTTTACAGAAAGACACTTTGATTCATTATTCAATTGGTTCTATCATCACTCATTGGTCTTTATCAGCAGTTAAGAAAATCATAATATTTACCATTTAGAGTTAACGTTTACTAAATTAAATATTCAAGTTCAAACCATGGAGTCCAGTGTCTGAAATAACGTCTGCCCGGACGCCCGGGGCGTGCATCTCTAACGTCAGGCGTACAACTTACAAAACGTCTCCGCCTGGGTGGCTGACAACTTTTTCAAGAAAAAAAAAAATAATAATAAAAAAAAATTTTTTTTTTTCAAATCAAACGTTTGCTTTATTCCGATTTTGAAATCTTCGTTCGGTTTGGAAATTTCAGAATGTCGGTTCGTTTGGCAATTTGCATACTCGGCATCAGAAGCCTGCATCGAATAACTTCGAGCTTCCGGACTTTCCCGAGCGTTATAAGGTCGTGCATTTGCATATCATTT
Source organism: Urocampus carinirostris (assembly GCF_059441175.1). Taxonomy (NCBI): domain Eukaryota; kingdom Metazoa; phylum Chordata; class Actinopteri; order Syngnathiformes; family Syngnathidae; genus Urocampus; species Urocampus carinirostris. Next base: position 29,558,753 of record NC_142350.1, read on the forward strand.
TTCAAAGTAGACGCACAGAGAACACAAGAAAAATGGATAGGTGGCTAGGAATCAAGCCAAAACCCAAGAAGGAGGAAAGAGGAGTTCACGTGGCTTGTAGCAGACAACGCAACTGAAACACTGCATGAATGAAGATGAGTAAATACAGGTACATACTGATGGCAGATGGAAAACAGCTATGTCATATACATGCAATGAATGTTATAAGTAGTTTTATAATACTTCATTTTAAAGTGTTGTTCTGTTATATATTCTGATTATAATCCTTAATTTGCAACAATGTTTTTTGTGATTACTCATCTTATTGTGTTTCAAGTTGTGAAAAATGGGGAAGGCAACTCTATGTCTGGCAAGGACCGTTTCAGAGTTGTCTGCCCTGGTGTCCGGTAACATTTTGTCATGAGTTTCAGACACTGCATGGAGACACAGCGGGTAAGTGGATAGCGCATCATCCCCACAGTTCTGAGGTCCCAGGTTCAAATCCAGCTATTGGCCTCCCTGTGTGGAGTTTGCATGTTCTCCACACACCTGGATGAGTTTCCTCCGACAACTCTGGGTTCCTCCCACATTCCAAAGACATGAATGTCAGGTTAATTGGCCAGTCCAAATTGTCCCTAGGTTTGAATGGGCGAGTGATTTGTCTGTCTCTGTGTGCCCTGCAACTGGCTGGCAACCAGTTCAGGGTGTCCCCTGCCCACTGCCGAAGATAGCTTGGATGGGCTCCAGAACCCCCGCAACCTTAGTTAGGGTAAGCGGAAAATGGATGGATGGAAGTTTAAAACCACTGTTAAGCAAATATTTCCCTATAAAATGCAAACATGTGTGCACATTAGAGTTAAGACATGTGTAACTCCAGCAACACCCTAAAAAAATACACATGTGTGCACGGTTCTCTTATTGCTCACCTCATTTGAATTATTCCTCATTTTAAAGTATCATGAAAAAAAAACGCAGGTCAATGTGTGACAACAAATCTAAATGGTTCATTGCTTTTTCATACTTCCCCACTCCTCTTTGTCTCTTATCCACACAGACCACAAACTCTAAAGATAAAGAAATCCTTCTCTGTCCTCCCCAACAGTTGCACTCCACACATGCAAACTTCTGCTATCTGTTCTACTGTTGCTGCAAAAGAGGAAGTTAGGTGGGCAGTGGAAACCATGTAAAGAAGGTAAACACTCTGCTCCTTTATAATTCCTGTGTTTCCTCACAAAGATTTCAAAGGAAAAATTTGCTTTGAGAAGGACACTTTTTCAAGTTCAACCAAACCCTGTCTGAACGTTTTACTCCCGCATTTGAGTATTTGCACATCTGGGGAAGTTGCAGGAGATCAGATCAACGGACGCAAAAGGAAGCCTGGGAGAGGGTGTTCAGATAAAGAGTGAAGAGAAAACATGCGCATTGGGACAAAATTAAAATTGGACAATTGCAGTCTTGTTTGTCATATTAGGTTCGGAAAATGACATCATAAAAAACTGCAAATGGAGTATGACAATATTGTAAAAAAATAAAATAAATGGGTGGATGAACAGTAGTGACTTAGAGGAAAATGTGATTGATTGCCGAATTAGTTTATTCTTTAATCATGGATTAATTATATTATATTATATTATATACCAGAGCCATGACCCCCTAGTGGGAGGGGGTTAGAGTCTTTTCTTACTCTTTCTGGGAAATCGATACAGAGGAGGGGATTCCCAGCCCCCTCGCCCAACCCAACTGATGTGTTGGGAGTCATTAGTTGACCAGACCCCCCAATTTCAACCCCTAATGCCGAGCGCCAAGCAGGGAGGCAATGAGTACCAATGTTGTAAGTCTTAGGTATGACCCGGCCGAGGCTTGAACCAGCGACCTCCCAGTCTCAAGGCGGGTGCCCTACCCCAAGGCCACCGAGCAGGTGGGCAAACTAGGATCAATGAAATGGTTTAAGGATGGATGTTTGACAAACTGCAGCAACTACAAGCAGGATGGAACTTCGTTGAACTTTAAAGACGTAAAGGTGGATTCTAGCTGAGGAAAAAAACGATTTTTATGATTTTTAAAAGGTTCGCCTCGTTGTTCAGGGGGCATCAGATTGAGATGGAGAGAAATAAATGGAAGGATGGACAGAAATAAATCACTAAAACAGGAGATGGGCAAATGTATTGGTCAGAAGGTTGGATGAAGGGATTGCTGGGAAGATGGCTGGACGGGAAGGCAGTCGCACTGATGGATTGACCGAAAAATGTTAAAACAGATCGACAGATCCACAGTATGTCTGGATGGATTGTTGGATCATGAGAGGACCATCAAATAATTAGGATAAACAATAAATGCTGAAACAATGGACTAACAGAACTAACAATGGACTAGCACCACTAACGTAAAGATGGAAATATGATTGATTATAGTAATGAAATCTATTAAAAAATGATAAAATATGAAACAGTATGTTGGTATGAGCGTCAATAGCAGATATCAGGCTGATAATGTGTTGTTTACATCCTTATGGTATTCCCAACAGTGGTTGATACCCATATTCGGAGATAGTCTTTGTAAAAGTATTTGTAATTGTTTATTAAGGGAAAATGTCAATTATCTAGAGCACTATTCGTCTCTGCACCAGTGACTACACCAAAGGTGTGCACTTTTGCTTTTATCAATCTAAAACAAATGTGAAATCATTCCTAATTATATAGATTGCTGGAATTATTCGTGAATGAGTATACAGTCATCGAACGGACTGAAAAATAAAATTCACAATGATGGGCAGTTCAGTGGATGCTTGAATGAATTAATAGTAGTATGACAGAGTGATAGAACCAACAGACGGATGTTTGGCTTTGGAGCAACAACAACATCAACCATAGAAACATTAAAAGTCTGCCTGCTGGTTGGTTATTTCAAAACCCATTGAAACCTAACGAAAACAAAATCATTGATGTTGAGAATTCTGACCTACAGTTGCCCTCGTGTGTCTACCAAAACAATTTCAAACGATTTTACATTTATATGTTTCACTGATATTTTCCAAAAGTAGCAGACGTCTGAAGAGTGAAGACAGATTGTCGCCACATGTGCTGGAGACGCGCCGGGAGAAGGATGTGCACTCACGCACACAGGTGCTTGAGGTACATTTGTTTCCTAAGAGCGCAACAGTGTCTTTGGACAAGGCTACAGACCATTTCTTGAACTCAGTTGAAAGTTGCTCAATGACAGACTGAACGGCTGCTTGGCTGCATGACTCGCTTGGAAGCAGGCGCACGCATCTAAAAGGTTCCCAGCCGGATGTTAAGAGCAGTAAGAAGACTGACTCATTATTTGGCTAAAAATTGCAGTTGTCTGACTGAATGCCTGAAGCATATTTTTTTGCAAAAATATGCAGATATGTAAAGATCTACCTTGCGAGAATCTTTAAAGCGCCATATCCAAATGCAAGGGCTTAACTGAAAAGGAAAAAATTTGCATGATCAAATATGGTGCTCTCAAAAGGACCTTAACAGTCAAAAAGGTTTTATTCTGTTTTACGTATCAAGTGAAAAACGGTACGAAAAACATATGCAAAATTCATGCATGTGTGCAAACTGATTCATACAAAAAAAGAATCAGTGAAGCAGACAATTTGTGGCAAAGAGATCAAAAAACGATGACTAATGTTTTTTTTCTTGCATTGCATTTATTTGCATTTCTGTCCAAGGCCAACTGATATTAGACAATTTATTTCAGATCTATATTGCTGGTAAGTGTTATGGCACTACTTTTTATTGCTCTTGTGAACTTCTAGTAAGCCTCCTTCCACCAGGGGGCCCCAACCGGCGTCAGAACTGGGCAAAGGTGCGTCCAAACTCTGCCTGATCATCTTATCCCTTTATATACGATTGTTTGGACACCATGACTCTTTGGGTCATTGTCATTTTCATTTCTTCTGCCATCGTCATCCTGCTTTTCATGTCATACCACCACCACACCAGGTAATAGTGAAGCCCCATAGAGCAGTGAAGCCCTCAAGAGGAATGCTCCACACAAACACACGGAGCGGCTTAAAGATGATTCAGTACCTCGACTACACCATCATGTGGACAGAAAAACGTATAACATGCTTGTGTAAAAAACACTAAATGCAAAAAAATATATTTGAGCAGTGTATTAAGAGAGTAGCAGAGGAAAAGTGTATAATTGTTTTGTGTTACTTTAAGCTTACACAACAAGTGAAAAAAGGAGGTAAAAATAGTTTTGATTTAAAAACAATATTTATTTTCTACGTTCTTCGACCCAGGCGGTTTCTATTTTTGCAGAGAATTTAACCTTCTTTCGGAAGAACTTTCACAAGATACAGATGAAGCAGGGGTTATGTGTGGTAGCAAGTTTGTTTAAGAATAGGAAGAGCATGTTTCTAGGATTCCCAATACCGAAGGGGACTTTCAACTCTGTCGGTGTTTCTGTGCCACTTTTTTTTCGAACCACACTTAAAGCTAGCGATTCATTTCCTGAATCGGTCACGTGTACACCCGCTTTGTGGGACTTTAAACCTCACCGCTTGTGTCATCAACACACACCTCGACTCGTGGTTCATGAATCACTCATCTAAAATACTCGGCACACACTTCAAGGATTCAAGGAGATGACCGTATTACTAACACCAGGTTTTTTAGGATTTGTTTCTGGTGTTTCTTTGTCGCATTTTCAGTTTCAGCCATTGTTTCAGGGTTTTTTTTCTGGTTTCTCGTTTGGACATTTTGTTAGTTGCTTTGTAAACAATAAAAACACACACTAAAAACTTTTTTTGAGCACCCCTGCCTCCATTTTCCTGCTCCCCACACATGGGTCTATCATCTTCCGAAACCTTAATGCACATTAAAATAAAAGCAAAAATACATCATTTAAAATAGACTGTATTATTGTTACATTGCACTATTTTTCATTGCACTTAGGCCAGTCTCCAAGCACAACCACGAAGTTTAAACTTTAGTCGACTCTCAATATACGGAGAGAATGCATCGATGGATTTCAAACTTGCAAGGAGAACAGGGAGGGAGAAAAGCTATCACAATAAGAAAGTCAAACCTGTTCTAAAAGCCCTCCTCTGAGCCACTTTTCATTAGAAAATCTTTAAAGTTGCAAAAAGCAGATAAGCCCTAAGGGGTGTGGAAATAAAGGAACAGGAACATAATTGGCCAATAGTGACAGTGATGTGAATAGCGCATAATAATCAAATTAAGGAACCACAGTTCGAAATTTTAGTCAAAACAACAGTGAGCCAAAATAAGAAACAACTACGCGCAATAATTATAGACTAAGTAACAGACACCCCTGGCATACTCAGCAAACTTAGTTGTAGGTGTCCAACAGTACAAACAGAATAAACATATCCATCCCCCTTTTTATATCACAGCACAGGAACAAAAAAATTAATCAATTGTTTATTGTAACAAACATTATCAAAATATTTACTTGGCAACGACCATGTAATCTGTTTGCCTAATTATCCTGAAATTCTTTTTAATCTTTTATTTTTGTTAATCTTGTTGCAAACAATGTTCATTAGATGCTGTTATCAATGACAATAAATACAATTCTAATTCTATATCAGATATCAATGAACATCTCTTATATATGCTCAGAACAAACACTCCAATGTAGCTGCAAAGAGAGTGCAAACACAAACATGATCCCCATTATGATCCACTTCCAATTAATTCTAAGAATAGTAATACCTAAGCCCAGGGGTAAGCAAACTACGGCCCGCGAGGCACATTCAGTATTCTGAATCTGGCCCACCAATTGTTATAAATCTAATGATGACATGATACGTGATAAAAAAGTGAAAAAAAGTACTACTAATACAAATGCTTTGATTTGGCACCACTATTGTCCCCAGCATTAAAATAGGTAGCTAATTATTATTATTGTGTATTAATTTTATTTATGGAGATATTACATGCAAAAAAACACATACAGTACTGAGCTAGCCCTATTGCATTTTGTGTTTTTCAATGCGTATTAATTCAATGTTTAAAAAATGACATTGTATATGACTTTATAATAATTCTTAGCTTTTCAAAACCAATTTAATGAAATGGCCTATTTGAAGACAAAAATATAAAATATGAAATGCAAATGTAGATGTCTGCATGTTTATTTATTATTAAATCCATATTGTCCTTGCCATTCAAAAATACATTTTCTCAACGTTTTGTCTTTTTTTTTAAATGTATTTTTTTGCAGGAAATAATTGCACTAAAAATAATGCTTAAGAAATCTTTTTGAAATAGCAAGTACACTATGGAAAATTGGATTGGCCAACATTATCTTTTTTTCCCCTCATGTATTGCTGAGGTATCGGATTCAAGACTGTATCAACAGATATTTAAATCCATCATACCTTCTCCTGGCCTGGTCCTTCTGCCCTTCTACCCCAAAAGTTTGCCCACCCCTGTTTTATACATGAACCCCATGTGACCCCATCAACACAGTCTAAAAAACATAAATGCTTCCATAATGCACAATAAAAATGAAACGTTAAGATTAGAATTTGATCTTAAAATTAACTAAATCAAAACTTACCAAAACGAGTTTCAGTGCCATGTTGGAGTTTGCTATCCAAGCGTTCATCTCCGCTGCATAAAAGTGAACTAAAGTGGACTCCATCACAAATGTGCTCTTATACCAGAGTCACAGAGAGCGAGGGAGAAAGTACTGAAATGAGCGAATCAGAGAGCAAGCGAGTGAGAGAGCACATTGCCCACCCACTGAGTGTCTCCCCTAACACACACTATGCCAAGTGGTGCATGAGAGGAGGGAGCAAAGGAGAGGACGTACAACTTCAAGTGTAAAGGGAAGAAGAGCAAAGATTTGTGACCAAAAGTGAATCTTTCTTTAAATTTATGGCTCAATTATGTGTTTGATTTGTATTAACAATACATAAGAGTATTCTGCATGAAAACAAAAACAGATTGAGGGGATAAAACAGTCAGAAAAATAAAATAGACTGTTAGAAGTGACAGATTTGTTTTTGATGGCTGAAATGTCCCGACTGTCTCATTGCCTGATAATCGGACATTGTGTGAAAGTCTATTAGAATGCTTCTAATCTCTTTGTTGAGATCAGGGGTCGACAACCTTTTAAAGCTGAGAGCTAATCTTTGTTACTGATTGTCGCAAAGCCCTACCAGTTTGATATGCACTTCTAAAACGGCAACTGATCCTGTTATGATGTTGTTACTATGTTATTACTATGTTATACATGTGTTGGGCTCATTACATTAAATATGTAATTAGTTATAGTTACACACTACTTCTTGCAAAATGTAACTGAGTTAGTAATTAAATTACTTTATAGTAAAAGTAAAGTAAAAATGTCTGTTACTTTTAAGAAAAGGTTGTTGTATGTCAAATATTTTGAACTTTTCTGAGCAGTATTTGAGTCAGTTGAATGGAAAAACACAGACAGGTAGGAGTGTTGTAGAAGTCAATTCATGTTTATTTGTATAGCCCTTAATCACAAAGATGTCAAAGGGCTGCACAGACCACAGATTATTGCAAACCACAGACTATTATGACACCATCCCCTAATCTAAAACCTACATGAGGGCAAGGAACAAACCCTGAGAAGGGATTGCACATGAGGCACCTTGTAATATTTGGTAATATATTGCACTACTAGTAACAGTTTTATCCTACACTTAAGGTTCAACAAAT